>NC_140924.1:19099766-19306845 GCF_045865225.1 Trachurus japonicus
GACCTCCAATGTAGACGCGCGACATGCGCGCTCATTAAAGCGGCGCGCATCCGCGTGCAGTCGGTGCGGCGGCAACACCGTTTTTTCCCCGTGCATGTCCATGGAGCTGTACGCCGCGGACACGCACGGTTCCCTACGTTGCTGTGTCAGGCAGGTGTTTCCACGGAGCTCTGCCCCGTTTCAGAGGTGAAGGAAGCCCTAAATGGAAAGACGTCGCCTCCGCGATGTAGAATGTGTTCAATTCAAAAAGTGAAACTAACACATTGTATCTTTATGTCCATTACACACTGAATGAAACATCCCATGTCTATATTTATTCAGTTTATTTTAATAGTAATAATTAGTGTGAATGCTGGAGGCATTCACACTATTGTTATTCAAATCTTTATTAGTGTGACTGCTGGAAGCAGTCACACTATTGTTCTTCTGTTTGGCCATTTTCTTCCGCCTTTTTACGGTCTTCTTCTAGTCCTTCATACTTTGTGCTATTTCAACAATTCATATATCAAAACGTGCAGCTTTTTTTTGAACTTTATCGGCATTACTTTTCTCTTTTTAACTATTTATACTTTTTCAAATATTTAACTTTTTCTGATTTTTTTCAGCTTTATAATGGGTGTGTATTGCGTCTAACGAGCAGAGCTAGAGTGGTGTCAGAGTGGAGAGAGGCAAAAAAACATTCTAGAGTTTTTCTGGCTAAACTGTCAGCACGGCCACAAATTAAACTCTAGACAAATTTTTTTCTCCAGTTTTGTAGCCACACTTGTCTTCTGGCTAAAATTCTGGTCAAAAATGCAAAGAGACTTGGATAATAATTTAAAATATTTTTTAAATGCAGCCAGGGAGCTCTCTGCTCTCATTCAGCCCAATGCATTTTTTTCACAGCAGCAGGAGAAGGAGCTCAACTTTGTAACTTGCTGTTAAGTACTTTTTAATTAATTTTAATTCACCACAAAATAGTCACAGGTCACAAAAAAGTCCTCTTCTTACTTGGTGTGGCTAATTTATACTCATTTCTTTTTATTTTAAGCATCATTGAAAAATCTCACATTCATCAAAGTCTCAACCTCTCTTCTCCACAACTCCACTGTAGTGTAGGGGGTAGGGTGGCTGCTTGCCAACTCCAAGGTCACTGGTTCGAATCCAAGGGAAGAACTCTTGTTATGTTATGTTGAATTCTGCTCTCCTCCCCCGCCTTCAATTGGTTACAGGTGTTTGTTATCTCCTTGATTACTCATACCAGTTTGCAGCACATCATCACATTACAATGAATGACAACAGTGTGGAAAGCAGTGTGCTCTCTGTAGCCGAGTGGCAGAGTAAAGGCTTAGTGATCATATGGTCATGGGTTCGATTCCTGCCTCTGTCATTTCACATCATTGCTTGACTTTTGATTCCAATTATTCAGCTGTCATTGGACAGTCTTTGATTCTTCATAGTATAAAGCTCACTGTAACTCAGGTTCTCTGTGGCCATATGGTTAGTGTGTTAGGTTACCACTCATGAAATTGTGGGTTCAATTCCTTCCATGGACATGTTTCTTGTATGCCATTCCGCATGTCTTTGTCAATTTATTCTGCTAATTCTGCTAATAATAGTCACAGGTCACAAAAAAGTCCTCTTCTTACTTGGTGTGCTAATTAGCCACACCAAGCACATGCTTATGTGTGTGCTCTCTGTGGCGAAGTGGCAGAGTAAAGGTTTATTGATCATGAGGTCATGGGTTCGATTCCTGCCTCCAGTCCAGCTCCAGTCTCCCTGAAACTGCCAGTTTGCGTCTGCCATTGGTTCACAGCAATTTGAAGGCAGAAAAACTCAGTGTGTCATACTTTCTGCTAGAGACTTCATTCAAATTCTGATCTGTAGACAAACTTCTAATGGCTCATTTATAATCTTCTCTCTTTAAGCATCATTGAAAAATCTCACATTCATCAAAGTCTCAACCTCTCTTCAGAAGTCAGTGAGCCTCTTATACAGGGATTTCTTTTACTCTTCTCTCATTGAATGTACCTATGGTGAAGTGGTTAGATCAGTGGGCTGATGTACTGAAGGTTGTGGGTTCATTTCCTTCCTTGGACATGTTTCTTGTATGCCATTTCGCATGTCTTTGTCAATTTATTCTGCTAATTCAGCATGGTTCAGCAATGGCTTTCAGCATTCACACCATTTACATTTTTGGAAATGCTTTTTCTAGTTCATTTTAATTCACCAAAAAATAGTCACAGGTCACAAAAAAGTCCTCTTCTTACTTGGTGTGGCTAATTTATACTAATTTCTTTTTATTTTAAGCATCATTGAAAAATCTCACATTCATCAAAGTCTCAACCTCTCTTCTCCCCAACTCTACTCTAGTGTAGTGGTTAGGGTGGCTGCTTGCCAACCCCAAGGTCACTGGTTCAAATCCAGGTTGAGCACTCTTGTTATGAATTCTGCTCCCCTCCATCACCCTCAATTGGTTTCAGGTGGTCGTTAAGAGACGCATTAATTGCTAGTGCCACAGTTTGTAACTTGCTGTTAAGTGATTTTTAAATCATTTTAATTCACCAAAAAATAGTCACAGGTCACAAAAAGTCCTCTTCTTTCTTGGTGTGGCTAATTTCTGCACTTTCCTTACCTTTTTTTTAAAGCAGGAGCCAGTGATCCTCTTATTAAAGGTTTTCTTTGCCCCTCACATACTGTCTCTGTCACTGGTTCGAATCCAAGGGAAGAACTCTTGTTATGTTATGTTGAATTCTGCTCTCCTCCCCCGCCTTCAATTGGTTACAGGTGTTTGTTATCTCCTTGATTACTCATACCAGTTTGCAGCACATCATCACATTACAATGAATGACAACAGTGTGGAAAGCAGTGTGCTCTCTGTAGCCGAGTGGCAGAGTAAAGGTTTAATGATCATATGGTCATGGGTTCGATTCCTGCCTTAGTCATTTCACATCATTGCTTGACTTTTGATTCCAATTATTCAGCTGTCATTGGACAGTCTTTGATTCCTCATAGTATAAAGCTCATTGTAACTCAGGTTCTCTGTGGCCATATGGTTAGTGTGTTAGGTGTTGTGCTATTTCAACAATTCATATATCAAAACGTGCAGCTTTTTTTGAACTTTATCGGCATTACTTTTCTCTTTTTAACTATTTATACTTTTTAAAATATTTAACTTTTTCTGCAAATTAAACTCTAGACAAATTATTTTCTCCAGTTTTGTAGCCAATATAGCCAAATATTTTTTAAATGCAGCCAGGGAGCTCTCTGCACATCATCACATTACAATGGCAACATACTTATGTCTGTGCTCTCTGTGGCGAAGTGGCAGAGTAAAGGTTTAGTGATTATGAGGTTGTGGGTTCAATTACTGGTCCAAATCTTGCCTCATCAACAATTATAGTGAATTATTTTCCCAGTCGTCCTCTGTTGACTTCTGATAACTTGCTTCATGTTGAAACTGCTGCTCTCAGCCTGAAATTCACAGAAATTTTCATTCTAAGTCATTCAAGCTTGACTCTCAAGCTTTCTTGATGTCAGAGTGAGACAGAGTGCAGCTCATCAACAGACAACAGTCTCTGCAACTGTGTGTGCACTGTGGCCTTCAGACAGAGTTGTGGAGAATTCTCAGCATTGGGCTGAATGAGAGCAGAGAGCTCCCTGGCTGCATTTAAAAAATATTTAAAATTATTATCTAAGTCTCTTTGCATTTTTGACCAGAATTTTAGCCAGAAGACAAGTGTGGCTACAAAACTGGAGAAAATAATTTGTCTAGAGTTTAATTTGCAGAAAAAGTTAAATATTTGAAAAAGTATAAATAGTTAAAAAGAGAAAAGTAATGCCGATAAAGTTAAAAAAAAGCTGCACCTTTTGATATATGAATTGTTGAAATAGCACAACACCTAACACACTAACCATATGGCCACAGAGAACCTGAGTTACAATGAGCTTTATGAGGAATCAAAGACTGTCCAATGACAGCTGAATAATTGGAATCAAAAGTCAAGCAATGAAGTGAAAAGACTGAGGCAGGAATCGAACCCATGACCATATGATCACTAAACCTTTACTCTGCCACTCAGCTACAGAGAGCACACTGCTTTCAAAACTGTTGTCATTCATTGTAATGTGATGATGTGCTGCAAACTGGTATGAGTAATCAAGGAGATAACAAACACCTGTAACCAATTGAAGGTGGGGGAGGAGAGCAGAATTCAACATAACATAACAAGAGTTCTTCCCTTGGATTCGAACCAGTGACCTTAGGGTTGGCAAGCATCCACTCTAACCCCTACACTACAGTGGAGTTGTGAAGAAGAGAGGTTGAGACTTTGATGAATGTGAGATTTTTCAATGATGCTTAAAATAAAAATAAATGAGTATACATTAGCCACACCAAGTAAGGAGAGGACTTTTTGTGACCTGTGACTATTTTTTGGTGAATTAAAATTAACTAGAAAAAGCATTTCCAAGAATGGAAATGGTGTGACTGCTGACAGCAACTGAACGCTGTTGCAGAATTAGCAAATAGTGCAAGCAGTGATCACCATACAAATGTTTGACCAAGGTCGGAATCGAACCCACATCCTCATGGTCATTAGACTTCCACTCTGCCTCTAGGCCACAGTGCACACACAGTTGCAGAGACTGTTGTCTGTTGATGATCTGCACACTGTCAACATCAAGAAAGCTTGAGAGTCAAGCTTGAATGACTTAGAATGAAAATGTCTGTGAATTTCAGGCTGAGCACTAACCATATGGCCACAGAGAACCTGAGTTACAATGAGCTTTATACTATGAGGAATCAAAGACTGTCCAATGACAGCTGAATAATTGGAATCAAAAGTCAAGCAATGAAGTGAAAAGACTGAGGCAGGAATCAAACCCATGACCATATGATCACTAAACCTTTACTCTGCCACTCGGCTACAGAGAGCACACTGCTTTCAAGACTGTTGTCATTCATTGTAATGTGATGATGTGCTGCAAACTGGTACGAGTAATCAAGGAGATAACAAACACCTGTAACCAATTGAAGGCGGGGGAGGAGAGCAGAATTCAACATAACATAACAAGAATTCTTCCCTTGGATTCGAACCAGTGACCTTAGGGTTGGCAACCAGTTACCCTACCCCCTACACTACAGTGGAGTTGTGAAGAAGAGAGGTTGAGACTTTGATGAATGTGAGATTTTTTGTGAAAAAGTTAAATATTTGAAAAAGTATAAATAGTTAAAAAGAGAAAAGTAATGCCGATAAAGTTCAAAAAAAGCTGCACGTTTTGATATATGAATTGTTGAAATAGCACAAAGTATGAAGGACTAGAAGAAGACCGTAAAAAGGCGGAAGAAAATGGCCAAACAGAAGAACAATAGTGTGACTGCTTCAGCAGTCACACTAATTAAAAAGCACTTAACAGCAAGTTACAAAGTTGAGCTCCTTCTCCTGCTGATGTGAAAAAAATGCATTGAGCTGAATGGGAGCAGAGAGCTCCCTGGCTGCATTTAAAAAATATTTAAAATTATTATCTAAGTCTCTTTGCATTTTTGACCAGAATTTTAGCCAGAAGACAAGTGTGGCTACAAAACTGGAGAAAATAATTTGTCTAGAGTTTAATTTGTGGCCGTGCTGACAGTTTAGCCAGAAAAACTCTAGAATGTTTTTTTTGCCTCTATCCACTCTGACACCACTCTGGCTCTGCTCGTTAGACGCAACACACACACATTATAAAGCTGAAAAAAATCAGAAAAAGTTAAATATTTTAAAAAGTATAAATAGTTAAAAAGAGAAAAGTAATGCCGATAAAGTTCAAAAAAAGCTGCACATTTTGATATATGAATTGTTGAAATAGCACAAAGTATGAAGGACTAGAAGAAGACCGTAAAAAGGCGGAAGAAAATGGCCAAACAGAAGAACAATAGTGTGACTGCTTCAGCAGTCACACTAATTATTCAGCTGTCATTGGACAGTCTTTGATTCCTCATAATATAAAGCTCATTGTAACTCAGGTTCTCTGTGGCCATATGGTTAGTGCTCAGCCTGAAATTCACAGACATTTTCATTCTAAGTCATTCAAGCTTGACTCTCAAGCTTTCTTGATGTTGACAGTGTGCAGATCATTAACAGACAACAGTCTCTGCAACTGTGTGTGCACTGTGGCCTAGAGGCAGAGTGGAAGTCTAATGACCATGAGGATGTGGGTTCGATTCTGACCTTGGTCAAACATTTGTATGGTGATCACAGCTTGCACTATTTGCTAATTCTGCAACAGCGTTCAGTTGCTATCAGCAGTCACACCATTTCCATTCTTGGAAATGCTTTTTCTAGTTAGTGTGACTGCTGAAGCAGTCACACTATTGTTCTTCTGTTTGGCCATTTTCTTCCGCCTTTTTACGGTCTTCTTCTAGTCCTTCATACTTTGTGCTATTTCAACAATTCATATATCAAAACGTGCAGCTTCTTTTGAACTTTATCGGCATTACTTTTCTCTTTTTAACTATTTATACTTTTTCAAATATTTAACTTTTTCTGATTTTTTTCAGCTTTATAATGTGTGTGTATTGCGTCTAACGAGCAGAGCTAGAGTGTAGAGAGGCAAAAAAACATTCTAGAGTTTTTCTGGCTAAACTGTCAGCACGGCCACAAATTAAACTCTAGACAAATTATTTTCTCCAGTTTTGTAGCCACACTTGTCTTCTGGCTAAAATTCTGGTCAAAAATGCAAAGAGACTTAGATAATAATTTTAAATATTTTTTAAATGCAGCCAGGGAGCTCTCTGCTCTCATTCAGCTCAATGCATTTTCTTCACATCAGCAGGAGAAGGAGCTCAACTTTGTAACTTGCTGTTAAGTGCTTTTTAATTAATTTTAATTCACCAAAAAATAGTCACAGGTCACAAAAAAGTCCTCTTCTTACTTGGTGTGGCTATTAATTTCTTTTTGTATTAAGCATCATTGAAAAATCTCACATTCATCAAAGTCTCAACCTCTCTTCTTGATGACTCCACTGTAGTGTAGGGGGTAGGGTAACTGCTTGCCAACCCTAAGGTCACTGGTTCGAATCCAAGGGAAGACTTCTTGTTATGTTATGTTGAATTCTGCTCTCCTCCCCCGCCTTCAATTGGTTACAGGTGTTTGTTATCTCCTTGATTACTCGTACCAGTTTGCAGCACATCATCACATTACAATGAATGACAACAGTCTTGAAAGCAGTGTGCTCTCTGTAGCCGAGTGGCAGAGTAAAGGCTTAGTGATCATATGGTCACGGGTTCGATTCCTGCCTCAGTCATTTCACATCATTGCTTGACTTTTGATTCCAATTATTCAGCTGTCATTGGACAGTCTTTGATTCCTCATAGTATAAAGCTCATTGTAACTCAGGTTCTCTGTGGCCATATGGTTAGTGTGTTAGGTGTTGTGCTATTTCAACAATTCATATATCAAAACGTGCAGCTTTTTTTGAACTTTATCGGCGTTACTTTTCTCTTTTTAACTATTTATACTTTTTCAAATATTTAACTTTTTCTGCAAATTAAACTCTAGACAAATTATTTTCTCCAGTTTTGTAGCCACACTTGTCTTCTGGCTAAAATTCTGGTCAAAAATGCAAAGAGACTTAGATAATAATTTTAAATATTTTTTAAATGCAGCCAGGGAGCTCTCTGCACATCATCACATTACAATGGCAACATGCTTATGTCTGTGCTCTCTGTGGTGAAGTGGCAGAGTAAAGGTTTAGTGATCATGAGGTTGTGGGTTCGATTACTGGTTCAAATCTTGCCTCATCAACAATTATAGTGAATTATTTTCCCAGTCGTCCTCTGTTGACTTCTGATAACTTGCTTCATGTTGAAACTGCTGCTCTCAGCCTGAAATTCACAGAAATTTTCATTCTAAGTCTTACTTGGTGTGGCTAATTTCTGCACTTTCCTTACCTTTTTTTAAGCAGGAGCCAGTGATCCTCTTATTAAAGGTTTTCTTTGCCACTCACATACTGTCTCTGCCTGTAGCCTAGTGGTTAGCTTGCTGAGCTGGAGACCTGAAGGTTACTGGTTCAAATCTTGCCTCAATAACAATTATTCACAGAAATTTTCATTCTAAGTCATTCAAGCTTGACTCTCAAGCTTTCTTGATGTCAGAGTGAGACAGAGTGCAGCTCATCAACAGACAATAGTCTCTGCAACTGTGTGTGCACTGTGGCCTAGAGGCAGAGTGGAAGTCTATTGACCATGAGGTTGTGAGTTCGAGTCCGACCTTGGTCAAACATTTGTATGGTGATCACTGCTTGCACTATTTGCTAATTCTGCAACAGCGTTCAGCTGCTGTCAGCAGTCACACCATTTCCATTCTTGGAAATGCCTTTTCTAGTTCTCTTTTTTTATTCTTACTTCTTTCTCCTTTTTACGGTCTTTAACTAGTCCTTCATACTTTGTGCGATTTCAACAATTCATATATCAAAACGTGCAGCTTTTTTTGAACTTTATCGGCATTACTTTTCTCTTTTTAACTATTTATACTTTTTAAAATATTTAACTTTTTCTGCAAATTTTTTCCCATAGGAATGCATTGAAAACGTCTTCAAACTTTTAAAATCTTCTTACTACTTTGAACCTCTAAAACTTCAGCATACTTTCTCCCACAGACTCCATTTGTCTTTTAAACTGTAGACAAACTTTTAATCTATTCACATATTACTCAGCTTATTAATATCTTCAACAGTTTCTGATATGTGGCCGTTTTAAAATCATTAAAATTTTCGACAAAATCCAACTTTATAATGGTTGTGTATTGCGCTTAACGAGCAGGGCTTAGAGTGAGTGACATCATCGTTAGAGTGAGAGGTATCGAAAAAACATCCTGGATTTTTTCTGGATAAATTGCCAGCACGGCCACAAATTAAACTCTAGACACATGATTTCCTCACCGGTTTGTTGCCACACTTGTCGTGTCTCATTTGATGTGCTCAAAACAGCAGACAGACTTACAGAATTGTCTCAATGAGCCTAATTGTGCAGCTAGACCCGCTCCAGTGGCTCATTGACTTCAATATAAAAGTAGGAGCTGTTTTTTTAGAAAAACAGAAATGCCCCCCTTTTCTACCCTGCGACGGCAAGAAAAGTTTTTGCCCTACAAACATTTAATGCACATCAATTTGCTCAGGAAGGTCTCCTTGCCCCAGTAGTCATGGCCACATTCTGATAAGAGGTACGGTTCTCTTTTACTGGGCTGTTTTGGGAAGCTGCACAGAGCTCAAATCTCTCTGCTCTGCTCTGCTCTGCTCTGTGTGCAGTTGGTCCAGCTGTAGCAGCCAGCTCGTTATCAAAGTCTATAGTGCAGGTGCAGCCTGGCCGCTCGTTAAGATGTTTTTAAACACAGCCCCACACACACACATGATAAACCAGACTGACAGAGGATGTCCACGCACAAACACAGGCATCACACTCACACAGACAGACACACACAGACACTCACACACAGTCACACATGCACACATACACAAACAGACAAACACACAAACACAACACTGTTCCACACAGTAAAATGTAAGCATGGTAGTCGCCATGGTAACTTCTGAGGGCAGGCTGCCACACAGGTGTAATCAATCAGATCATTAGGGAGAGAGGAGTTCTGTGGCGCTTATCAACAGTTTTACTTTCTGCACATGTACACACAGACAGAGAGACCGTCAGACTCACACACCCAGACACACACACAGGTTTTCAGCTCAAATTCATCAGGCTCTCAATTATTTTATACTTTTGATGTAAACATTTCCAACAATTTATTTTTTTCTCATGAATTTCAGTTCAGACATTTAACCTTTCCACCTCTATAAATAGTAGTGTAATTACAGGTGGAGCCTAGGACATAGGACGCAGCTTTTAACATGTGTCCTATCTATCTATCTATCTATCTATCTATCTATCTATCTATCTATCTATCTATCTATCTATCTATCTATCTATCTATCTATCTATCTATCTATCTATCTATACCCCTCCCTATTTTTTAACCCCTCTGTCTCCTTTTTTTCTTTCTTTCTTTCTTTCTTTCTTTCTTTCTTTCTTTCTTTCTTTCTTTCTTTCTTTCTTTCTTTCTTTCTTTCTTCTACTCCTTCATTTGTATTTTACGTAACTTTTTCTATCCTTCCCTCTCTATCCATCCATCCATCTACCTCTTTCTATCTATCATCCCCCTCTCTCTTTTTCTTCTTTCTTTCTTTCTTTCTTTCTTTCTTTCTTTCTTTCTTTCTTTCTTTCTTTCTTTCTTTCTTTCTTTCTCTCCATTTCTGTCTTTTTACTTTGTTTGTTTGATTGTTTCTTTCTTTCTTTCTATTCCTTTTCTCTTCCTTTGTTTTTACTCCATTTCTTTCTTTCTTTCTTTCTTTCTTTCACTCCATTTCTGTCTTTTTACTTCTTTGTTTGTTTGATTCTTTCTTTCTTTCTTTCTACTCCTTTTCTCTTCCTTTGTTTTTACTCCATTTCTTTCTTTCTTTCTTTCTTTCTTTCTTTCTTTCTTTCTTTCTTTCTTTCTTTCTTTCTTTCTTTCTTTCTTTCTTTCTTTCACTCCATTTCTGTCTTTTTACTTCTTTGTTTGTTTGATTCTTTCTTTCTTTCTGTCCTTTTCTTTTTTCTCTCTTGTTTCAATCTTTCTTTCTTTCTTTCTTTCAACAATTTCTTCAGCTCATTCAGCATTGCTGGAAGCATTCACACCATTTCCATTCTTGGAAATGTTTTTTCTAGTTATGACTAACATTCAGTGAAGACCTAAAAATCAGTAGCCTATCTCCAAAATGGAAATATTGCAAAGGAATTTTTTGTGAATAACAGTGTTAGCTGAACTTTGTGGAGTTATTAATCAAGGATGAACAACAACTGTGTGTGGGTGTGGTTACACATGTACTGTAGCTCCACCCAATGTCAGGTCTGCCTTTCAGTCTGCTGCACAGTATAAATACAGGACTATTTGGTTTGAAACACAGACATCAGTGGTTTCGTTCATTTGTTTGCTGATTCACATAAAACTGTGACAATGGCAGATGCCTTATCTGGAGATCTTGGTCCGACTTGTGATGCCGACGAACAGGTTCAAAGCATCTGTGACGGAGTAAGTGGGAAAATGATCATTCTACACTTTGATTTTTCAAACTACTGATGTACAGTTGATGTGGCCTGTGTGTTTCATCTCTGATGTATTTCTTGTTTTTTTTCAGGTGAAGGCCCAAGCAGAAGCTTTAACTTCGAAGAATTACAGCCTCTTCACAGCCATTAAATACAGAGCACAGACTGTGGCACGCATTATCCCTGGGACCAACTACTTCATCAAGGTGATTCATTTTTACCAAACAGAGAGGTTTTTTATTTTTTGTTTGAAAAGTATAGACTCACTGTCTGTCACCACCCTCACTGTTTCCATACTTGTTTCCACATTTCCTGAATATCTTAAAAAGAAAAAAGACAGTTGAGTGTAGGTCTCTATGCAGTTCCTGAAATATGTTTTGCAGGATTAAAAAAACAGCACTCTGTGATTATGGATTTGGAAAAGGAAACTATTTGAGTTTTGTTTTTTTCATCTTGCAGTAACATTGGATCACTGTCAGAACAAATGAATAATTGTCCAATGAATATTCAGACATGAAGTGGACACAGTGTTTGTTTTTCCTACTTGCAGGTCCATGTGGGAGGAGTTGAATATATTCACCTACATGTTTGGATTGGATTAATCCCAATTCTGAATCTTGGGCTGACCTCTCTGCAGGAAAACAAGACCCTCGACGACCCCATTGAGTCTTTCTAAAGGAACCACCAGTCAACAAGTCATCCTATCAGCCTGCAGGCTCCACTCTTCATCTGGTCTCATTTATAAAACTGTGCGTGGGATCGTTACTAAAAGGGTACGTACGCCCAAAAGCCAAGTTTTGCGTGCACCAGTAAATATTCAGACTTATAAAACCCTGCGTACGCACACTTGCAAGCAAACTTCCCTTTATAAATCACTGAGTTCCTACAAGTGTGCGCAGCTGAATCCGCTTCACGTTCCACCCTGTCCACGCCCTGTTTTAACCCTAGATGGTCAATGCAAACCACCACATGCATGCGATCTGCATGTCAATGAGCCTGACATGCTCTTGTTCTGTCGGTGTTGTGAATTAGCTGCAGGTGTGAAAGTGACAACGTGACGTGTTGCTGCAGCTGTTAACGGCGTCAGCGGCTCAGAGCGCTGCTGCCTCTCAAATGCTGGACCCGGTTCGGCACATAGTTACAACAATGACAACAGTTCTAATCTGAAACGAGTTATTAACCATTCATCATGGTCTCCCTCTCCCTCCTTTCTCCTCCAGCGGTGCCGTGGTGCAGAATTACGCACGGGGCTCACCGCTGTATTATTTACAGTAATTAGACTGATCGATAAAACTTTGATTCATAGCGGAATCAGTTACATTCTGAGAAATGATCAAACATGACACTTCTCTTGATAACAAGAAAACACAATGTAACAATTGTGCGAACGATTACTGGATTTTTTTTTTCCAGGGTTTGAGATTCCATTAACTCTCTATCATACTGTATGTTCACACAGTAGCCTATCATAGGAACATATAGTTATTTAGGCTACACCATGTATTTATCCCATGCAGCTGCGCCTCCTCTCCTCCTCCTTCGCTCTGGGAGTGGACAATATGACGGAGAGACGGTGGTGATTAAATATAGAGAAGGAATTTTGATTTTGAATTTTAAGTTAGATTCTAAGAAGATGTTTCTGAAACATCAGTCCGATGCAAAATAAGGGCGCTGTTGAATTATATCACCGTGGCAACATGGATCTTAACGCATATGGGTTGAAATTAAATGTGTGACGGCCGACAATAAAAACATAATCGTTCTTCTCAATCATCATTTCCTGAGTCTGACTTCAGTTCACCACCACACCGTCTGTGTCGCCAATTCCCCTTTTCCTCCAAACCATGCGTATGCATGGCTCACAGTTTGCTTAGAGCTGCGCACATTCTCCCGTCAAGTTTGTTTTTTATAGATCACAACCTTGGCGTGAAAAGTCACGTACGCCACTTTCAGGCCCCGTTTTGTGCGTACGCAACGGTTATAAATGAGACCCAGTAGGCCTTTTATATTACACAATGTCATCCACTGCTGACATGTGATAACACACTGTGATGTTTCATCGTGACATGATGAGTGTATCACATTTGAATTCTTTTATGTGAGATTCAAATAAAATAAATCGTAATGAAATTAATCAGACTTGTTGTGATTCATTTTGAACATCACCAACATCACCTTTAGCTCCATCAGATGACAATAATTATATGGGGTTGTCTTCAAGTTTACACAATGGGTACGGTCCATGACTTAGTGTGTGGAAGTGTATTTTCTACTAAACAAAACAATTAGTGGAATAATAAAAAATACTATTTGACTAATATCTGTTCCACATTAAATTACAATTTAGACTTAATATTCTACCAATGGAGTAAATAAATAAAAGTTACAGTTCAAGACTGGTTCCTGTGATGCTCTGTCTGTAGATCATGAAGCTGCAGGAGATGTATCACAGAGTGACAAGTAGGTGCCTGCCTGCCTACCTGCCGAGTCAATTCACACACAGGAAGGTGATGCACACTGTCTCGGTCACTCCATTCTCACACGCACGCACACACACAGCACAAAAAACAGCGCTGTGACCCCTCAACCCCCGATGCACATATCATGCCCACACAACAATGGGGCTTCGAGTTTTCATTCTCCACACACACTCTTTAATTCACAGCACAAACTGATACCCATCGCTATACCGTCCCCAAAAGACAGACAATGCATGTTGTGCACACGAGCCTAATGAAATAAAATGTTGAAGACCAGCAACTGAATTAACAGTGTTAGTTGAACTTTATGGAGTTATTCATCAAGGATGAACAACTGTGTGTGGTTACACATGTACTGTAGCTCCACCCAGTGTCAGGTCCACCTTTCAGTCTGCTGCACAGTATAAATACAGGGATATTTGGTTTGAAACACAGACGTCAGTGGTTTCGTTCATTCGTTTGCTGATTCACATAAAACTGTGACAATGACAGATGTTGTATGTGGAGGTCTTGGTCCGACTCATGATGCCGATGAAAATGTTCAGAGCATCTGTGACAAAGTAAGTAGGAAACTGATCTTTGTTACACTTTCATTTTTCGAACTACTCATGTACAGTTGATGTGGCCTGTATGTTTCATCTCTGATGTGTTTCTTGTTTTTTTCAGGTGAAGCACCAAGCAGAAGCTAAAACTGGGAAGAACTACGGCGTCTTCAAAGCCACTAAATACAGAGCACAGGTTGTGGCTGGGATCAACTACTTCATCAAGGTGATTCATTTTTACCCAACAGAGAGGTTTTTTATTTATTGTTTGAGGGTTTGAAAAGTATAGGCTCACTATCTGTCACCACCCTCACTTTTTTCATACTTGTTTCCACATTTCCTGAATATCTTAAAAAGAAAAAAGACAGTTGAGTGTAGGTCTCTCTGCAGTTCCTGAAATATGTTTATTTTGGTACTTTTACAGGATTAAAATAAGATTCTTTATTGTCATAGTAGAAAGGAAACTATTTGAGTTTTGTTTTGTTCAGCCTGCAGTAACCCCATGGATCACTGTCAGAACAAATTAACAGTTGTCCAATGAATATCCAGACATGAGGTGGACACATTGTGTTTCTTTTGCCCACTTGCAGGTCCATATGGGAGGAGATGAATATATTCACCTACGTGTTTGGGAAAAGCTCCCATGTGAGGGAGGGAAACTTGAGCTGACCTCTCTGCAACAAAACAAGACCCACGACGACCCCATTGAGTCTTTCTAAAAGTCAACAAATCATCCAATCAGCCTGCAGGCTCCACTCTTCATCTCACTGTCCAGGCCTCTTATGTTAGCTACACAATGTTATCCACTGCTGACATGTGATAACACACGGTGTGATGTTTCATGGTGACATGATGAGTGTATCACATTTGAATTATTTTATGTGAGATTCAAATAAAATAAATCATAATGAAATGAATCAGACTTCTTGTGATTCATTTTGAACATCACCAATATCACCTTTAGCTCCATCAGATGACAACAATTATATGGGGTTGTCTTCAAGTTTACACAATGAGTACTGTCGATGACTTAGTGTGTGGGAGTGTATTTTCTCTAAAACTAAACAAAACAATAAGTGGAATAATAAAAATACTATTTGAATGACTAATATCTGTTCCACATTAAATTACAATTTAGACTTAATATTCTACCAATGCCCAGCAAACACAAAACGTAATTTCAACGTTGATTTCCGGTTGAAACCTAAAAGAAACTAAAAAGCAGTTACAACATCAACGTGGTGCAAAATGCAAAATGCATTTGCATATGTGTTTTGCACCACGTTTTGCGCCACGTTGATGTTGTAACCGCTTTTTAGACGGTTGAATAGAGGTTGAAAAACGTTCAAACCTTATATCAACCTGGTTTCAACCGAAAATCAACGTTGAAATTACGGTTTGTGTTTGCTGGGATTGTTTAATTTTAGTTGATAATGATTTCCGTTGTAGCTCTCAAAAGAGATTGTATTGATTAGATTGACGTTTTTTCTCTAAATGAGGGAGGCGAAATTACGTCTAAACAAAACGTAATTTCAACGCATTTAATGTTTAATAAAATATCGTAAATATGGACATATGAGCTTTGTGCTGTTAATAGAAAGCTTCCAGTACATCGCAATGGTGATATTTTAATGAATTTATGTAAAATTAGAGGATGCCGTGTACTGGTGTAATGCGCATGCATATTAATAATAATAATAATAATTATTATTATTATTCCTTTTTTATGATTGTGTCTATTTATTTACTATTTGCTTGTGCATGATTTGCGTCTTGTGTCTGTGGCAAGTCTGAGTAAATAGTGTGAGTGCTTGGTAATTCAGGGTGGGTGGGCCTGGGAAGGAAGGGCATGAGCAAATGGGAGTTCATAACCTGCCATTGAACTATTGTCTGTAATGATTGTTGAGCATTGCTGTGATCTTGTTTGTTCTATGCAAAAATCAATGAAGAAAGTTTGGATTAAAAAAGGGTGGATGCCTGATCCTGAGGAATTAACAAGTAGCCTACTGAACAGAAAACACTGCTGTACAAAAACAGAAAAAAAAAATCAAAATACAGCTGAGGCCCTACCAGCTACCTATTCTGCCACACTAAGTTATACGACTGATTACAACTGACTGCTCTACAAAAGCAGTGTGAAATATACCCCAGCTATAATTACAAAATGAAATTTTTTGAGCAATTTCAAGGCATTTGACGTGGAAAGGTCCACATGGATGAAACTCACTGTGGACCTTTCCTATTTCAAGTTAACCAGGGGTGCACATCGTGGCAAGTACAACAACACAGCCCTGCCCTGCCTCTCTTATCCCAGCATCCTTTTCATTGCAGGCCACATTCTAGATCAGAATGTTATTGTTTTCGACCATTTTGCCACGTCAAATGCCTTAAAATTGCTCAAAAAATTTCATTTTGTAATTATAGCTGGGGTATATTTCCACACAATATCATGGCATAGTCTACTGAAAGGTGGCTGCTGGCAGTTAGTTTTAAGTTGAATATTTGACAGACAATCGCTCCTTCTCAATACATTAAAAATGTGTTCAAATGCAATAAAAAGAGGCTTAGATCTTCTGCCCTGTGTTGATTCTGAGCAAAAAGGTCACATGACCTATTTGGATTGACATCTCTAAATAGGCTATTCATTTATTTCATGTAAATATGAGACTTATAGCTCAATAACTCCCAGGTCATGTGACCTGTTGGCTCAAAATCATACAGGATGGTAGATCTAAGCCTGCTCTATGATACATTCCTTTGTTATTGCATTTGAACACATGTAATATTTTATATATATTTTATACTGTAAATATGAGCATTAGAGCTCAATAACTCCCAGGTCATGTGACCTATTTGCTCAAAATCACCACAGAACAGAAGATCTAAGCCTCCTCCATGACAGTCACCTGTTTTTATTGCATTTGAACACATGTAATATTTTATATGAATTTTTTTATATATTTTATACCTCTTTTTATTGCACACATCTTATATTTTCTCTGAATTTTTAATGTATTGAGAAGGAGCGAATGTCTGTCAAATATCCAATTTAAAGCAGAAGTAAGTGATAGAATGTTGACTGGCCGCCGGGAAGCGTCTCTTTTCTGTGGGGCGGAAGTTCCTCCTCAGTCAGGGGGCCAAAACTGATATTGTAACTTATGCGGACACCTCAGGGTACAAGCTGACAACCTATCCAGTGTCAATAATTGACCCCTCAACATGTATTCTAGCCAGGTTGTCAGTTTAGGAAATTATTTTTTTGTTCATTTCATGACTGTTTTCTAAAGGTGGTAAAATCGGATCCCCCCCCCCCCCAAAGTGCTTCCTTATTCTTTGAACCTCCTCTTGTAGTTTTGAGAAAATTTGCAATATCCAATTCATATGCAAACATGATCTTTAGAAAACAATAATCAATATACCAGAGGAGTATTGCACTGTAGGGGGCGCTATTTGTCAGCACAGCTGTCGAATGAGGCAACAGTGAAGATGATAACAGCAGGTGTCAACAGTCTCAACAGGGTAATGTATTTAAGATAATTTGTCTAATTGTCTACAAACAAAACCATCTACTGCTACTGTAATGGAGGGTCCCGTGTGCACCCACCCATAAAAAGGACATGCAAACCTGACTGACAAATGGTCATTGACCTCTTGGCATAACGGTTTGCATCGTCGCCTGCCATGTGGGAGACCAATGTTTGAACCCTACCTGGGGCAGTCCGTACCGAAACACAACGCAGAGGGCCAAATGTTGTCAGAAAACGGTATAGGAGACGCTTTTTCCCACTAACTAAACTTAAAAACTAATGTACTTTCATACAAATGTGAATGAGTGTGTACTGGGCATATATGTTGACAATTAATTTTATGCACAGCCTACTCTACAGTCTGCTAGTTAAAGTTAGGTCTACGATTTGAAAGATTGATCATTATTATTAAAGCAGAAGTAAGTGGTCCGGTCGTTTTCGCTAATGCTGCGTTCCAGGCAGGCTTTTGAAATCGTAAATTACAGCTTCAAGTCACAACTTACGACTTTGTAGCGTTTCAGGCAACCCACTCGTGTTTTTCCGACCTGTTTTACTGGTGAAAGTCACTATAACGGCCACTCGTAACTTCCGACCGGCGAACTCGTACCAGATCGAACTGGTACGACTTCACGGTCGGAAAAATACGAGTTTCCTTGAACGCACCATAACAGTCCTCGTCGCTACGTCACCACATTCACGGCGTTCCTTGGCTGCACACACAGCCCTGCATGCCGTTCTCTCTCCTCATTGGATAAAAACTGTAGGATACGATAAATGTTTTCTCCTCGGCTCAGAGCAGAGCAGAGTGACTGACAGACCCGTGTTTCAGTCCAAACACTCTATGTAAGTGATTGCTGTCGGAAGATATACTATTTAAGACTTATATTAACACAAATATATCACTTACTTCTGCTTTAATGTAACGTAATTTAGATGGTGGTTATGGCCCTATAGTAACGGTGCGTTCCAGGCACCCCATAAGTCGTGTTTTTTGACCCGTTCCTATGGTTACCCGTGGGAACGTACAGTCAAACTCGTAACTTCTGTAATGGTAAATTTGAATATCTGATATCAAGTTTATGTATGTGGTCCTTGTGGTTGTGTAGATATTTGACATTTATTGTGGGCAGGTCGTGTTAAGCAGGAAACCTGAAAATTTGCTTAAAATTGCTTCCAAAACTCACAAAAATATTTTTTCAGGTTGACAACCACCCTAGAATTTCACTTATAGGCCCCCTCTAACTAAAAAAAATGGTTGTCATCTTAACATGTCCGCAAAAGTCTTAACGGAAGCACTTTTCAGAATTGGCCCCCTATCATACGAGAGCTGCCATGGTGAAAGCAACTTCTGCTCTTTGTTTCTTCTTGTTACACAGGTTGGTCGAATGTTAAGCAAATCATAACAAACAGCAAACATGATTATTCATATGGTAAACATGATTAGTATGTCGTAAAATAAGGGTCATAGCCTTAGCGTGTGTAAAGGGTGGACACAGTTTCAGTTTGTTTACATCGGTGGCGCTAGCAACGGTAGTGGCCGCTGCGCAGTGTTGTGCTAAATTTGGACTCCCGCTGCATTTAAGTGAACATGTTATTCTTCTCTTTTTTGTGTTAAAATATTATATTGAATTTTCTGTGTTTCAGAGTGTATGGTGTTGAGTCAAACTTTTACGTAATGGCTCTCAAGAAGTTACATGTGAGGCTCATTAAAGAGGAACTAAACCCCTAAACCACTTTTTTCTGCTGAAAACAAATGTATTTGGGTATAAGGTAGTGTTGTCAGTTGATTCTGGTCCAACTTTTGACATTTTAGTCAAAATATTTCAATTTGGTGTATTTTGTAGTAAAAATGTAGAGTGACTGCCCTCTATGGGTTGAAACACGGCTATTACAATCGAATTTTCCTATTGGCTGAGATGGAGGCAGATGACGTTTTGGAGGCAGCTTTCGTCACCGGCCACCGGCTCCCTGGCCAATCAGCACCGGCTGCTGCCTGCCGCTAACGGTTGCTAGGCACTCTAGCTGCTCTGCTGCGGCTAACGGCTGCTAACAGCTGCCTGAATGGGAATCGTTATTGCGGCCGGCGCTAACGAGCCGTTAACGAGCTAACGAGCCGGCGGATCAGCTGTAGATGCTGTGTCACGGCTCTGGCGTCCTCTCCTAGTAGTGTCCGCGCTACTAGTGTTGAGTCGCTCGTTAGTAGCTCGTTAGCGCTAGCAGAAGTGTCGATGTGTGTTTATTACTTTTTTTTCTCTTTTGTGTGATTTCGCGGGTGTGAATGGGGCGCAGGGGGGAGGGGGGGTCGTAGAGTGCTCCTGGAGTCCCGCCCATAATCAAGGCATTTTTTGAATTTCAAGCTTAGAGCACGTCATCCAAAACTGAGGGGTTTAGTTCCCCTTTAATTGAGATGATGTGAAATGACTGAGTAATGTCAGTAATAGGAAAGGATTCATATTCCTTGTTAAACCAGAGAATTTCTAATATTGAGGAGAAGTGCCACTCTCGTCCTACTTCCGGGTTTTCGGAACACGTCTCTGTCCATGTGGGGGCGCTCGCAGGCGAGTGCAGAATGAATGGGAGTAAATGGGGATACACCCCTAAAAATCCACTTTTCTCTGGAAATAATTTTTTGTCAAGTAATTTGAATATTATTATCAAAAGGGGGAAGCAATAAAATGCACTTGGCTGAATATTGGATTTTTTAAGTTCACTTTTCTGTTCTAAAAAGCTGTTCAAAAAAACATGATGACGTCACAGACAAGAGGTGCTGCTTTACGGTAATTTCTGAGTCACCTCAGAGCACGATGACAGCCCGTCCAGCCCGTCTACAGAACCGCGGACCATAACCATGTTATAACCGATAACATAACATAATAATAATTAAAAAAAACAAACATTTAATGCAGGCGATCGGTTCATTGTAAAACATTTATTTATTTATGCAAATGTGGTGAACGTAGGAGGCTACAGAGCCCCCAGGCAGCACTGCTCTCTGTCCAATACACAAATGAAGCTTCACTTTTCATTCAAACAATAAACTAATGCTACTGCTACAATTGTTAGATTTCATCAACCAGCCGGTGGTAAACCTCTAAAAACCTACGGGTAAGTTAATCAACGACCGTTTTCTCCGCCGGGATCGACGACAGAGGTACGCCGACCGAGCACGGCAGCAGTGATGTCCCGGTCATTGCTCCACAGGTGCAGCTTCACTTCTCCGAAAACATCGGAGCAGACTTCTAAACAGCCGTCATTTGGATAAACTGACCGCATATTGGGAGACTAAACAGTTACTTTCTCGCTTGAAAAAATATTAAAAGTTAATAAAAGTGCATAATAACAGCGGTACAGAAAGAAATAAAACAGCTTTTCGCCCGTTTTACAGCTACTGTGTCATCAGGTGGGATCTCTGGTCGTAAATAGTCGCAAGTCCGTCACTGACCAATCAGCATGCATTAGCAGAATGCTAGCGTTTTATGGGCAACAACAGCCCAACCTGTAGGAAATCGAAAGGACAAAACTTCTCAACAATTTCACTTTTAACCTATAATCCATATTGATCTTGCAGAAACTACAACAATATTTGCGATTTTTTGACTATTACCAGGTGAAAGGGACAAATTTAGCCTTCTAGCTCCATAGGGCCCCATTCATTCTGCACTCGCCCGCGAGCACTCCTAGTGGAATTCTGGTGGAACTGCAACCAAGTTCGATACAATGGGGCTAATGGAGAGTGGCAAGGCTCGTCAATAGACTGGCTCTGGTTAAACATGGTTTATGGTTTAATATTGTGTGTTATATGTGCCTTTGAAACACTCTTGTGACATATTTCGAGTAATTGTAATCACTAAGAGAGAGATAAAGATATTGTGTTTTAGGGTTGTTCGGTATACCGGTACTTCGTACCGGGTTACTGACGCATTTAAAACGGTACCATACTGCGCTTAGATGGGACCGGTACTTTCATTTTGCTTTCAAATTCAATACTTTCATTGTAATTTGAGCCGAGGCGAGCGAGTGAGCCACAAATGAAGCAAGGTGCTTTTTTCTGTGTGTGTGCGAGAGAGACGGGCCACCACAGACTCTTATAATGCAAACACTGCTGGGTGATAAGTTTCGTTTTTACCGTGCACCACCACTGGCATTCTGTCTCTCACACGGGGGGGGGGGGGGTCGAATCAATTTGGTCTACATATGGGAAACAATAGGTGTGTGTGTGTTTGAGTAACATGAACATGAACGTTTGTGTTTCATTTTACACTGATAACAATTTCTCCCCAAAATTACAACTGGTCAAAATAACAAAAAGAGATGCAGTGTTTTCAGACCTCAAATAATGCAAAGAAAACAAGTTGATATTCATTTTTAAACAGACCACATTTTTTTTTAATTTAGGAAGAGTTCAGAATAATATGGAAATTTAATCCTGCAGCATCAGTAACTTTCTTCTTGTTACACTGTTAAGTAATCTGCCTGCCTGTCCCTCCACTCGGGACCTGCAACATATGTCAATATATGTATATTAACACAAACATTCTGCTTACTTCTGCTTTAATGCATCATGGCTGAAAAATAAAAATGTCACTGGCTTTGTGATTTTCTATGTTTACAATGAAATACATGAAAGTGCTTAAGATAATGTAGGTCATGTAATGTAAATCTGCCAAAGGTGTGCCAATTCAAGTCTTTAGTCAGGGTGGACAGAGGGCCCTTATGATTCAAGGTCAGTCCTGATCATCACTTACAGCCAGGTTGAAAAATCAACAATCATTTTAAAAATTCACTTTTCTTTACAGGTGAGCAACATTTTTAACTCAGACATTTTCCTTGGGTGCAATCATGGGCTTCTCTTTCTAACAGTTTCTTTTTGAAGTACTCCATTTCTTCTGGGGTCAGAAGAGCCATTTTACCAACATGGTAACCGTAACCAGCCACTCAACATTACAGATGCCACAAGTAAACATGCTCTTTCCCTTAGAGATTGAAAAGAAAACCAGTTTCATCAGTTTCATTATTGAAAACCTTTGAAACACTTATTTCAAATATACTAAAGAATGTGTGGTTGGCCTATAGAAATTCAACATGTGGTATTTCACTTAAACACAATAGGTCTGTCAAGTCATATGCATATATTGGCCCTCATTTAAACGCGCCTACACATCAAAAACATAGTGCCCCTCCGGCGTGAGATTTTTGCCTATGCTACTCTCACATTCAGATTGATTTCAATAAATTTCAATTTAGCGGCTGGTTTACGCACGTAGTGGTAGTAAATGGCAATTGACAAATGCAATTTCAACTCAAGATCCCTACTTGTTCCAGAGACGAGCTACAAAGAGAGAGGAAGGGGAAGCTCCTCCCACCAACATGACTGCGGTCAAACCAGATGTCTCTCTGCAACTCTGCAATACGGGCGCATTTAAAATATTGGAGCGGCTGGCTTGACTACGCGAAAACGAGAGACGGTCAGCTTGACCACAGTCCAACACTGAAAACAAACGTCCCCTCTTAAAGTGCTTAGGATAACCGGCATTAAGTTAGTTTAATATTCAAGATTCATTTGACATTCAAAATACAAACCTATAATGCGCTTCAACCATTTGAGTGAATGATGTCAAACCAACTGTGCAACATACAGATTAATGTTCCTCATGTACCACAAGGCTTATTTTGCAAATATATCTTTTTGTCAGTTTTTTACAATTAAAATAAATAAACTTATTGTAAGGGAAAATGTTGGTTTTAGTCTGTTAAAGCAGAAGAAAGTGATATATTTGTGTTAATATAAGTCTTAAATAGTATATCTTCCGACAGCAATCACTTACATAGAGTGTTTGGTCTGAAACACGGGTCTGTCAGTCACTCTGCTCTGCTCTGAGCCGAGGAGAAAACATTTATCTAGGGTTGTTCGGTATACCGGTACTAGAGTGGTACCGGGGTACTGACGCATTTAAAACGGTACCATACTGCGCTTAGATGGGACCGGTACTTTCATTCTGCGCCGCCGGCAGCGGTGACGTCGCCGCGTGAGGTCGCCGCATTGTAATTTGAGCCGAGGCGAGCGAGAGAGCAGTCACAAACGAAGCAAGGTGCTTTTTTTAATTACCGTTACAGCGCCACCTGTCCATGTGCCTGTGTTTGTGTGTGTGTGTGCGTGTGTGCGCGCGCTGCGCGCGAGAGAGACGGCCGCCACAGACTCGTTAATTAATGCAAACACTGCTGGTTGATAAATTTCGTTTTTACCGCGGATCACCACTGGCTGCATGCTCTCTCTCTCTCTCTCTCTCTCTCTCTCTGTGAGTGAGTGAACACAGCAAAGCAGCGCTACACGGAGATGAATTAACAGAACGATACTGCGTTGATGGGGGGGCAGAATCAATTTGGTCTACGTATGGGAAACAATAGTTGTGTGTTTGAGTAAAATGAACGTTTGTGTTTCATTCTATAAACTACTGATAATAATTTCTCCCAAAAATTACAACTGGTCAAAATAACAAAAAAAGATGCAGTGTTTTCAGACCTCAAATAGGCTAATGCAAAGAAAACAAGTTGATATTCATTTTTAAACAGACTACTAATGTTTTAATCCTGCAGCAGCAGTGACTGTTTACTGATTTACTGATTATTTACTGATGCATATGTTATAGTTCTAAGATTTTCTATTAAAATAAAGCTAATAATGACATTTTTTGTATTCTCTTTTTATTTGGAAAAGTACCGAAAAGTATCGAAAAACATGTTGGTACCGATACCGGTACCAAAATGTTGGTATCGTGACAACACTACATTTATCGTATCCTACAGTTTTTATCCAATGAGGAGAGAGAACGGCATGCAGGGCTGTGTGTGCAGCCAAGGGACGCCGTGAATGTGGTGACGTAGCGACGAGGACTGTTATGGTGCGTTCAAGGAAACTCGTATTTTTCCGACCGTGAAGTGGTACCAGTTCGATCTGGTACGAGTTCACGGGTCAGAAGTTACGAGTGGCCGTTATAGTGACTTTCACCGGTAAAACAGGTCGGAAAAACACGAGTGGGTTGCCTGAAACGCTACAAAGTCGTAAGTTGTGACTTGAAGCTGTAATTTACGATTTCAAAGGCCTGCCTGGAACGCAGCATTAGCGAAAACGACCGGACCACTTACTTCTGCTTTAAATCATGTTAGAAACAAAGGAATGATTATTTGATTACACAGTCAGGGTTTTTTCTTCTAAATGCACTGTTAATTACATTTGTCCATGTTTTTTTTAAGTTTTAACACTGCTGTGAGGTAATATGTTGCTCCACTGATTTTGTGTAAGTGAAATTGTGAATTTCTTGGCTCTGGATGGCAATTGTAAAAAAATTGACGAAAAGATATATTTGAAAAATAAGCCTTGTGGCACATGAAATGAGGCATGTTCGTATCTGTGTTATACAGTTGGTTTGACATTTTGAGGTCAAGAGGTCAAGGAGCATAATAAGTTTATCTATTTATTTTAATTGTAAATAATTGACTGTTATGACCGGCTCAGAAAGCCATGACAAACAATGGTGAGACGTGGTTAAAGTCAAAGAATAATAATATTTATTTTAACAAAGTAACCAAATCATAATTATAACGGAACAGCTTCGGTGATGATACGCTGGCTGTGTATATACTGGCCTAATCCTCCGGTCAGAGAAGACGCAGCAACTTCTCTCCTTTAGATGAATTTATTGACCTCTATCCAATTGAACATGACACTGAGGTACATTTGTAGGTGTGTGTGGTTTGTGATGTCTGCAGAGGAAAACAATAATAAACAGTATTAATTAACTTACTTGCAGTAGCATTAATAATAATTAAACTACAGTGGCATTAGTAATAGAATACTGTAACACAAATTACAACAGACGTGAGTAACGTGTCATACTGCAAATCGCCAGTAGGAGGCACTGTAGGATAATCTATTAACACAATGGCCTGGCGCAGAGCGATAGATATAACATATAACATAGATATATATATCTATCGCTCTGGCCTGGCGCAGCAGGTAGGTCACGTGACCAAGCTAGACTGAAACAGCCCCGTCGGCTACTGAGCCGGTCAATTTAGCACACTAGCCTCACTGTTATAGCAGCTTCAATGAATGGCAGCTACACCGCTAAATAAACATTCACAGAAGAAAATAAATGTATGATAATTAACTGAGTTACATGTCGGACGGTCCGTATTCTAGGGGGCTCGGTAAGACATGCTAAATGCTAAGCTAACGAGCAAACAAACATATTACCCTGCTAATATTATTAAACATTCATTCATTCATCACGTAACTTACATCATCACCGACGCACACTGTTGTACAGTAGCCTACAAAGGGATGAAGGAAAGCACTGGTGATCGGCAGAAGGTAACTCAACCAGGTAACTGCACCGAAGTTTATTGAACACACTGCGCATGCGCAAACAGTCCATCAGTCTCTGCGTGAAGCAGTTTGCTGTGACGTGTACTCCTCACAGCAGGGAATTCACAACAATAATAATGCAAACACAAAACACCAAAACGCTGGATCTGGAGGTCACCAGGCCCGTCTGGAGAGAGGAAGACTGAGAGTGAGACGGCCTTTTCAAGGCTTCTGGGAGACTGGCCAGGTGCTCCCAGATTAATGCCCCGCCCACTGATACCTGCAGACAGAGCAGACAAACACAGAACAGGCCCTAGAGGACGGCAGGGGCCGTCACATTGACAAAAAGATATATTTGAAAAATAAGCCTTGTGGCACATGAGCCGGCCGAAGCCTCCATGGGGCCCTAAGCAAAATTTGATTTTGGGCCCCTCTATTTCCAATAATATTGATTGTTGATCATTCACACACGTACTATAAACTCATTGTGGCTAGACTGGCAGTGTTGTTTACATTATCCTCTTGTAAGTTGTTTATTGTCAATAAAAGGAACAGACAACATTTGCTTCACATAAAAAACACATTTAGGACATTTTATAATTGTAATGGCAAGAATGGCTGGAGTGTATGAAACTGGTCTTGTGAGCAAAATCAAAACTAATGTTTTAAAATCTTTTGGCCTTGACCAGCCTTTCAAAGGGTTAGGTTGCTTCCTCTGCTTCACCATGAGCCTCTTTCAGGACACACTTTCTTCTTCTGCCACTTCTGCCCTATTCTCATCTGTATCTTGATAGCTGTACTTTCAGACAGGAGGCTCCAACATGCTTGAGCTTTACACTGCTCAATAATCAGAACAGACATGAGGTTTTCAGCTTTCTATGATTATATTGTCAGCCAATAGCCAACTATTTATTATACAGCATCTGATCTATCTGATGATACAAGTCAGGGTCCTGAAATGTGTGTTTCTCTTATGATAAACATTTTACAGAGTTTCAGAGTTCAGAGTTTACAGATACACACACACCTGTTGCTATGCCATCTCTCTCTCTCTCTCTGCCTGGCTGCCTGGCTGTTCTTTTGGGCACATAAGGTAGAGCCACCACTACATGTGCTGACAGAGACAAGTCTTTTCTTTGTTTCATTTGTGGTTGAGGCGGTCTGTCCTCTCGTTAAAAATATTGAGAACTTACTGGCAGATGTTTCGGTTCTCACAGTTTTAATTCTACCAGGCAGTTAACCCACATCCTCTTTAAGTAAAACTGAAACAGTTCACATCAAAGTGATACATGACTGCAATTGGGGCACTGAACACCATGCCCCGTTGATGCGATGATGTGTTGTAATGTAACTGCCACCGCTGTCCTGCTTTTTGCCATGAAGATGTCTGTGTGTAAGTGGTGTTGTTGTTGCTGTTGTCCTGCTTGTTGTTGTTGTCCTGCTTGTTGTTGTTGTCCTGCTTGTTGTTTTTTATGAGACCAAAGACAAATTTCCACATCGTGGACAAATAAAACTAACTAACTAACTAACTTACACACAGCTCAATGTCTAGGGCTAGGCTACATGAACAATGACATGTAGCCAAACACCGACACAGCCGTTCTACTGAAATACAACAATCTACAGATCTCTCTAATGTGACCACAGCCACTTAAGCCGGGTACAGACTACACAATTTATTTGTCTGTCACGATGGTCTCCATGTCAGACTAAACGATCACAGTGGCATAAATTCTTGCCATGTCTTGGTCGGGAGACTGGTGTAGTGGGTCTGGAATAGCCACATATAGTTTATTATGTTAACAGACACCCCCTAATGTTCATTTAAATATTTGAACCTTTATTTGACACTTTGGGCCCTATTTTGCTGGCGCAACTCAGGGTGGCGCAGCGAAGCGAGCCCTGACGCAGCTGGCGAAGTGGTATTATCGTCCAGTGCAACAAGGTGCGCAGCGGAGTCGGTAAATTGGCAGACTGCTGTGCACTGAGATGGGAGTGGTCGCGCAGCAGGGGGAGGTGTTGACAGATTCGCCGTGGCGCAGTGACAATTTGTTGCCGATAGACCGCGCGGAGAGTGCGCCGAAAGCGCGCCAGCTCCAACCTGGTCTACTCTCAGCGCAAGGCGAAGCGCAGCCAGCGCAGTGGCAATTTGACTGCCCAGCGCGCAGTGCAGACACGTCACCAAGACCTCACAGGCAGATTTCCACACTTCCAGGCACATTTAAATGCAATTAATAATAATAATAATCATCATCACAATAACCCCTATTTATTGTATCTGAATCAGCACATACACCTATATCTATATAGATTGTCCCGTCACACTGATGGCAGACCAAAGGCTTGCGTAATGGAAACTCAGCCTGTCTGAATTAACACAGATGAAACCAGGGAGGGACTGAGACAGCCTGGATGTCCCAAGAGCAGGTGTGGACACTACACACTGTGCCGTTGCAGATTATCAGCTATTTATTTATTTATTTACTTATTGATTTATTAGGGGCCAGCGCCGCATCGTCACGCGACCATAACAAATAAAACTGAAATGCCTCCGTTACGCACAGCTGTTTGTTTATGCTGTGATCTGTGCACACGTGTTTAAATATAGGTTAGATAGATAGATAGACCTGCTCCCTCCTCCTCCCTCCTCCCTCCCAGACTACTTTTGCATCATCAGCCCATGAGGTCTGTTCGCGCGACCGGACACTGCCAGCTTGGACCGGACCAGAACATCAGTTTCCTCCCGTCTCACTTGCTCTGACAGATTGAGAGCTGTTGCCCAGTAAAGAAAAACAAAAAACAAAACACACACACCCCTTTTCCATTAATAAAGACACTCATATTTAGTAACCTATATTTAAACACGTGTGCACAGATCACACATAAACAAACAGCTGTGCGTAACGGAGGCATCTCTCTTTTTCTTTTTTCTTTAGAATTTACCTGAGAGGGGAGATGTTAATATCTGCTCACTATGAGGCCAGGCTGATTGTGGTTTGCTGTGAGAGATGATAGTTTATTTGTTTTCAGTTTTATTTGTTATGGTCGCGTGACGATGCGGCTCAATAAATCAATAAGTAAATACATAAATATAGCAGATAATCGTGTAGTGTCAACACAGCAGTAATCCATCCTCATCTTTCATCTGTGCAGCCTTTGATCTTTCATCAGTGTGACGGGACAATCGATATAGATGTGCTGAATGTCTACGCTGTAATCTGTAGGTGCTGATTCAAATCTTCTCTTCCACGGTGAAATCAAACGTCCGCCTTGCGCGCGCGGCGGATTTAAAGGCGAGGAGAGGAGCTCATTTGATTGGTGAAGATCTGACTCGGCTGTGTCAAACCCACTCCACGCCTTCTCTCCTCCCTCTATGCCATTTGCGCCGGTGGGAGGGAAGTAGGCGGGATGCGCTCCGCTGCGTCTCGAAGGAAAATCGCAATCTGCTCCTGACCACTCCCCGTTGGCGAAGCGAAGGCGAGGCGCAGGCCTGATCCCCTCCGCCTGTACCTAGTTCACGAAAGTAGAGCCCTTTATAAACTCAGTTTTGCATAATCATTACCATTTCGCACCAGTAGATGGTGCTCTAACACAGGGGTGATTCTAGGATCAGACCTTTAGGGGTGCTCAGCCTCCAGAGGCTGGCGTACCCCTAGGGAGGTCTGCGGGTGCTGCCTCGGAAGAAAATTTTGAGCATTGTAAATTTAAATGCATCAATCTGGTGCACTTTGGGGGTGCACTTTGAGAAATTACAATGACAATTTACTAGGGGTACTTGGCATGTTTGGTGCTGATCACTGAATGATAGGGATGACAATTGAGTGGATTTTATTGTTGTCTATTCCGTTATCATTTCTGCTTATTGATCCAATTCTTAATCGATTCTCTTATAGGCTACGTGAATGTCATCTCCCTACCAAAAATACTGAGAAATGATCTGCTGGTAACAGAAACTTAGGTTGGACGTCTTCTGTTAATTTCCATGCACCGGGAGATAAGGATGTTTACGGCGCTACGCGCTAGTGCTCATGGGAAATGGAGTCTTCCTTCAGGCAAAACACTACCGCTTGGGGCCACTGGCGCCGCCAAACTCAACCAAAACTGAAAGTTCTTTTGTACTGCTTTAAGTTGACAGGAAAAGATAACTTTTGGAAATTTTGCAAATAAGTAGTTGCATCTCATCAAAACCATGTAATATTACTGATAATGTGGTGATAGACTATATGAAACCTCCACTTGGAAAACGAAAAGCCTCACCATTTTACAAAATTGCGAATTCTTCTCTTGGTAACGACTCTAACCAGTTAAAGATGATTTGGTAGAGGGACCTGGGTGGAGAGTTCAGAGGTGATAGATGGGAAATAATTTTGGCTGACTGCGGTAAATATGTGAGAGAGGCAAGGGGTAAACTTACACAATATAGCGTATTACATAGATACTGCTACACACCATAGAATGTAAAGGATGAAATTCCTGGATAATGACTTGGCTGGGAATGGCTGGAAATGTATACAGGTAACTGGAACTCTTATGCATTGTATGTGGGAATGTGTGTTAATCAGACCTTTCTGGACTCAGATTTGAGTAACTGGCTCGGAGCAGAAGTCTCCTCAAGCCTGGAACTCTGTTTACTGGGGGATAAATCTCAGTTACCCAATATTACTAAATGTAACTTTTCTGTAATTTCGGTAGGCACAACAACAGCTTGTCGAGTCATTTTAAGGCATTGGAAAGCATCAGAAATTCCACAAGTGAAAGAATGGGTCAGTGCAATGACCGAAACTGCATCCTATGAATGTATGCTTGGTAGATTAAGTGATGACAGGGGGACGGGGGGACGGGGTGACCCCTTGGGGCAGGTTCTGGGATTACATAAAGGTAAATAATAACCCTCAGTAGGGACTCTGGTTTTCTTGTTTTGTTGTACTTCCCTCAGGGGGATCTGGTGTATACCCCAGCAACATGTCATTATGATGTGCGTGTGCATACAGATATGATATGTTTAGTTGATATTATTTTGTACTCACTATCTTTTGCAATTTCTGCCCTTTGAGAGACAAAAATGTGTCTGTAACAGTTAACTCTTAATGATGACTACCTATTCTTGTATGGAGAAACATAACTAGTTTTGCCATGTACCAAGCCTTGGAAAGTTCAATAAAAACTTGAATTAAAAAAAAAAAGAAGTTTTATTTCCTCTCTTTTCTCAAACATCATCTGCCAGATTTTGCTCTGGACTTGTAGATTTCTAATATTGTAGAGCAGTGACACCTGTAGTTTATTGTAAGCATTTCTAACCTGTTATTTTTAAATCAACATTGCTGCATCATGTTTTTACTCTTCTCCTCTTGACCTCCAGAGTGAATGTTGGAGGAAGGAAAACACCAGACAGCCGGCTGAAGACGACCTCAGTGGGGAGATGTGGGGCCTGGACAGTTGCTGCTTCCTCTCCAGTCTGAACAGACAGGTGTCTGTACATGTGTGTGTGTGTGTGTGTGTGTGTGTGTGTGTGTGTGTGTGTGTGGCAGCATGGTAATTAATCCAAAACTTTTATATATATAATACATACATATACTATATTACAAAAATACAAATATTATTCGACAACAACATGAAAATATGTGAACTGTGAAATGTTCTTTGTTTAACAACAGAGAAAAGAAATCACATGTCAGCTTCATTCAGCTCTGTTCATTTCACACGGCTCAGACACTGATAATTTGATCATCACATTAGGGTTTTGGTATCTGATAGCTCAGAGTCAGTGGTGAGTTCATTGTCTCTCAACAATCCTACTGATTTTCAGCTCACTGTTTCTATTTCTCAGGTAAAAGGCTTCCAGGGTTTAGTCTTCTGTCCTGACAGGAGGTTGTTTTAAATGGGGAATCCCCTCGATTTACAATAACCTCCACCTTATGTTTACTTTATTTTATTTTCAGTGAGCTCTATGAGACGTTAACCTCAGTCCAGGACTGGACCTGGTCTCCATAAAACATGGAAAAACAAACAAGAAACAAAAAATAAATATATCACTGTAAAAAAAAAAAAGATGTGCCGTGCTGAGTTTTTCTCGTGCAACATTGATGTGTCATTGCAACACAGCATCAATGGAAAATAACTGAGAAGTTTTTTTTTCTGTGCCACTTGTTATTTATTTGGTATGAAACACGTGCAGGAAAATGTTATTCGATTATATTATTATTTTCCTATGCAAGTAAATGTTGGAAGAACATTATGTTTGAACCACAAATACCCCTACCACTCCAACCCTAACCCCACACCCATCAGTCACAAACACACGTCCATACTGTTTTGTCTCACTGCTGTAGTCTTATGCTTTCGATCTCAGCCACTTGTTTACTGTAAACCATACAACCTCAGAACAAACAGATGAGGTTTCACCTTTCAAACTCATTTAAATGACTGTCATTACTGGTGCTGTACCTGTAGATAAAGTATGATTCACACAGAGGGGACAAATCCATTTGAATTTGTTATATTGTTTTAATAGATTTGCCATTTGATACAACCATTCTGATCTGTCATTATTGAAGACCACCCATCAGAACTGTAGTTTTTTTTTATATTCCTTTGTGTCTCCTGGACTTTAAATTAGGCTGATACCAATGACAGCTAACTAAGCAAAGAGTAGGCATCACTGTGCTCTTTAAAAATCTGAAAATCAAATCCTAAACTCATAGTTTAATGGTAATGACTATGTTCTGCAGTCACGTGAATTCCTGTACATATGTGGCTGAGACTGAGGTATCTGTATCAGTGACAGAGGTATTCATGACTCGAAGGAAGATATTTTATCAAAGTATGCAAATAAGAAGTCAGTACAACAACAACAACAACACATGAATGAAATCTGATAACGTGATAGAGGATGATCAGTAATATTGAACAGAGTCTCACAGATTTGGATTGTCAGCATTGGTATCTTTTAGCTTGTTTGAAAGCACACACCTAGTGACCATGCTCTCAGTTCAGGCTAAATTATATTGTATTGATTGTTGTTATGATGCATCAGGGGATCTGCCCAACACAAACTGTTAAAACATTTTGACTGTGCCACTTCTCACAGAATTACAGTTTGTGTAAATGCATTCTTGCTGTTTTACATTAAAATTTTGATTTTGATTTAAAAGATGTTGCAGAGAAGGAAAAGGTGTCAAAATGGCAGTTTATTCAAGTTAGTGTTGTATCATTTTTAATTTGATTGGGATATTTCCTCCCTGCTCCATTTTACAACCAGCTACATTCAGCTCTGTTCAGCTCACATGACATTGATAAGTTGATCATACTGGAACCATTACTTTAGGTTTTTGGTTATGTATTTAATAGTTCATACTAGAGTCAGTGGTGAGTTCAATGTCTCTCAACTTTTTTTCTCAGGTATAAGGCTTCCAGGGTTTAGTCTTCTGTCCTGACAGGAGGTTGTGTCTGTACCCCGACATTACTCCTCCCTCACATAGTGTCAGTACATTTCCTTCTTCTAACACCAGGTTAGTATGTAAGACAAACCCCCATGGTTTAGAATAATCTTTACCTCATATTTTCTTTATTTTATTTTCAGTGAGCTCTATGAGACGTTAACATCAGTCCAGGACTGGACCTGGTCTCTGGTCTCTGCAGCCACAGCTCTCAGCTCCACTGCTGCTCTGTGTCTCCTGGCTGCTCTCATCGTGTCTCACAGGAAATGTGTCTCCAGCAGCAACAGGATCCACACTGAGACACAATGTCACAGGAAATAAGGTGAGATTTGGTTTCACAAAACATTTATGTATCACAGCCTCAAAATTATGTTGTTAGCTGTGTGATTTTCTTTGTAATGAAATACATGAAGAAGCTAATGTACAAGATAATGTAGGTCATGTTCAAGGTGTGCAAAAGACGTTCTTGTGATTTTTACAAAGAATTGTTTTTTTCACAGACAGCCACTGATGGAAAGATATCATTCAGGCTTGTTTTTGAGTAATGCAGTCTGTGCATCACCTTGTACTGGATTAACCTGTAGAGTGAGTTAACAACGAACAACAACGAAGCCAGAAACTTTGCCACTTCCCAGAACTCCACTGACATACTCTGAAACGTCTTTAGTCCAGGTCTCTGCGATAGAATCTTTTAAGGCTTAGTCAAACAACTCACTTTTTTTTTTAACAATAAGGGGTGGAGTCCGGAGGGAGCAGGAGATAGAAAGAAGAGCCTTTTTATGAACCTCTAAAAACAGTTTTACTGGTTTTATTTTTGAAGAAAGCAACAACTTTTGAGTACTCTAATCAGCAATCAATCAATCAATCAATCAATCAATCAATCAATCAATCAATCAATCAATCAATCAATCAATCAATCAATCAATCAATCAATCAACTGATTCCAAGAAGTATTAAAATGAGAAAATGTGCTATACAACACCAACTCACATAAATTGAACAGTAATCCTGGACTGTGTAATGTCTTCTAATTAGACATTGGATGTTAATACACATAAATCAAAGTGTGACTCTGGATAATTCAGGACATCCAACAGTCCAAAAAGGATCTAACTGTTGGATCCTTTTCAGCCCTTCTAGGAGCCTTAGTGGGACATCCTTATATATATATCTCAATATATATATATATATATTTAGCGCTGATTAAATGTTTTGACTGATTATATATACTGTGTGTGTTTTTTAATAAAAAAATCTTGGGTAGAAAATTACTGTACTTTTAAGAATAATTTCTTTCCATTTCACAAGATCTGCCCCATTATCTAACTTCTGATGTTGTTGGTGGTTACTAAAGCCAGCCAGCCACTAAAACACTCGCCTTTTGAACATCAAGCAGGTACAGGTGACCCTGTCTAGTTGCTTTTGACCCCCAATCGGCACAGCACCGTCTGGACAAACAGGGCAGATGGATGTAGATCAAACTGAAAAGTCTTCAAGTTTTTCTAGTTTGTCTTAAAGAGTATGGATGCCTGACCCTGAGGAGCAAACCCGTAAATAACAGAAGACATTACTGATTACAACTGATTATAAAAAAGTCCAGTGTTAAGATAGAGTGCGTGTCCACTTGAAGAACTATAAACAGTCTCCAGCATTTGAAGTTTTGTTTCTTATTTTCTTCTGTTCACAGAGCCTTGTCTTAATCCAGGACTCATTGACTGCATTTGTGTTTAGGTGTCAATGCATTAATGTATTACAAATATAGAATGTATTATACACATTTGATACAAACATTTGGTGATGCTCTTGTACTACACCAGTGGTTCTCAAACTTTCTCTGCTGGGCCCCCCTTTGGCTGATGAGAAAATTTCCGCCGCTCTTGGCGTCTGGTCTATTCTGTGTGCGAGCCGCGAGTGATCGTGTGAAGCCGGGCAGGAAATCACACAAAGAAACAACAAGATAATCCAGTTAATTTTCAAGATTAAAACAATTTTCAAAATAAAACACTGTGATTGACAAATGCGATGATTTGAACGGAAGGGCTCCAGCTTGCTCAGCGCTCCGCAACGATTCCACAGCCGGTGTACCACGCCTCCCCTGCAATGGCTATGCACCCCCCACTTTGGGAATCACTGTACTACACAGTGTTGTTTACACTTCCACAGGTCTGTCTGGTGTATAGCACCACAGCATCAATACACCTAACCAAGAGCAGTTTTTAAGTAGGTTGTATTTCCTGAGAACAACCATCAGACATTGAAGCAACATGTTGTACTCCTATACACCCAGAACCAGAACTAGCAACGTTATGTTTTACAAACATAACGTTGTTTACATCATTAGGCTACTTCTTCCACACAGGTATAGGTCTGTCTGGGGGCAACTCCACTGGAACATGGTCTGTAATAACTACTTGTTCTCAAACACTCTACTGTCGGCTTCAGACACACAAAACAAAACTCCTTCCTGCACCGTGAACAGACGACGTTCTTAGATCTTGTTCCCTCATGCTCAGCCAGGAAACCACATGTGGGACAGGCACGGATGGACGGACAGCTGGTGACACCCCTCACATTCTTCAAGGTGATCTCTGGACAGGTTTTCAATATCTGTAGTGACTTATCAATGCAGTCATCATATGCACAGCGATCTGAAGCTGGAGATGGACCTTTCCACTCCCTCAGACACTGCCAGCAGAATTCATATGTCTTATTATTGTCAACTGTGCACACAGGACAGCAGACCCTTAGGTTGTTGAGGTCGTCAGTCCTCATCACACAGGACTTACAGCCAGGACACTGTGAAGTGAAACCAAGACATTGTTAAAAATTAGCTTTTCTTTACATGTGAGCAACTTTTTTTTACTCAAAATTGTGATTTCAGGGAACAGTTTGCAAATGCTATTGAGACACATAACGTACTTTCTTGGTGCCCATGTTATCACTTGCAGTTCTCTCAGACAGTTTCTTTTCGAAGTGCTCCATTTCTTCAGGTGTCAGAAGAGCCATTTTACAAACCTCTTCATAGGGCCACTCAACATTACAGCCAGTTATCCCACACACAAATTTGGTCTTTCCCTTAGAGATTGAAAAGAGAAAAACAGTTTCATCAGTTTCATTTCTGAAACATTTGTGTTTTGTGGTATTTCACATAAACAGTAATCTGTCAAGTCATATGCACATATTGGCCCTCATTTAAATGCACCTACAAAAACATCGGTGTTCGCGTGAGATTTTCCCCTACGCTCACATTCAGATTGATAGCCTAAATTCCCATCCTTGCGTCAGATTTAGTGGTTGGTTTACACACCCCTCATAAATGGGGCAGGGTGAATTGAGGGTGATTGGGACATAAGGTCAAATGGGACAGTATAACGATACACGTTTTATTTCCTTGCCTGATGAATGAAAAATACAAACTTTTCTGTGGAGTCCCAGCTGTGAAACCACATAGTAGGAATTTAGGGTAATTGTGACTTTTTTTTTTTTAAAATTTCTGCCTTGTGCAAGCTTTTTTGCCATATTTCAAGAAAAATAGCACAACATACGAGACATTTCTGAAATAGCCTACTGAAGATACTACCTATCCATTTTAGGAAGAAATAAGGTTATATCATATTCCAAGAATGAGTGGCATACCCTTTTCTGTAATCTGTCCCAAAACCTTTTTACGTTGCACATCTTATCATTGATTTAGGCTAGTGTAGCATTGCACAATTTAATTCTTAGGCTACTTTATAATTTTACATGAAAAAATTATTTTTGCTGTTTATCATTATGAATTAAGACTCCATGTTCATTTCTGTTAAACTTCATTACTGAAGGTTTGAAAATCCATCCACAATTTATACATTATAAAGCTGCCTTTCCTCAATTAATTCCTTTCTTCCTTCCTGCATCTCGCTTTCTGTCGCACTGGTGCCATTCTACTCTGCAATACATATACATATACAATAGTTAGGGATGAGTTCAAATGTCAACGCTATTTTAGTGTTAGGTTTGGCTTGTGTGTATAAGGGTAAACTTCTTGTTTTTTGCTATAGCAAAAACTGCTAGCAAAAAACAGCAAGATGCCAGCTGAACAGCTAGCAAAAAAAAAAAAAAAAAAAAAAACAGCCACCAAAAACAGCTAGCAAAATCCAGTCAGTCCATGACACATGAAGATGTTGGGAACCACTAATCTAGAGCATACACAATGGGTCTCTGTTGCAAGGTTGATAATTTCATGTCATGAGTAAGCCTTTTAGCACTGTCCCAATCCAATCACCCAAAACCATGCTGTCCCATTCACCCAAACACAGTGTGGGTGAATAGGACAACATAAAAATAACCTAATTCCATAAATATAAACATGATAGGCTATTAACATTAACAACTGATTTTGCTACAGTATAGTACAGTATATTCATGTATCCATCAAAGATTTGTGCAATAGGCTACATTAGGCTATTTGTGACAATTTTATGACCTTATGATGAAAACTTGCTGAAGCTTATGTCATTTTCCTCACCTCATACATTGCAGGGTCAACCTCCTGTTTGTCTTGCCCATATGTGATGCCAGACCAATGAGGGCATGTAATTTTGATTAGGTTAACTAACAACCAACATAGGCCTACTAGATGGCTATTTCAGATATTTGCTGACACTAGATAAACACACTAATAACTAAGTGGTAGTAAATGGCAATTGACAAATACAAGTTAAACTCAAGATCCCAAGCTACTTGTTCCAGCTTTTGACTGAATGAAACACTGAGCTACACAGAAAGAGGAAGGGGAAGCTTTATCTCTCATTGCTCAGTGCAGGATCATAGAAGACTAGGCCTACATTGGCTGGTAGAGATAGGCTACAGCCATTTTAATTGCATTTCCTTTTCTTCTTCTTCTTTTATTTAATGAAAAGAAATTGCATTTATCTCATATTGGATCATGAAACGTCTCTATTGCTCTTTACGATTTTGAAAACCGTTAGTTGGTTCACGCTGTAGTTATTCTGCACGATCTGATATCACCAAGTAATCAACAGCCCAGGACTAACCCTAACCGGTTGCTTATAACAGCGCTCCTGGGCTGTTAATTACTTGAATATCAGATCATCATGTAGTATCCTAGCGCTGACTTTCTGAGCCCTTGTAGTGAATGGACTTACATAATTCACCCTTGCATTTATAGTTCTACACACTTATGCATGTGATTAGTTATTATTGTGTTATGCATGTAGGAAGTAGCCTACTGTTCCGGGATCACGGTCCCTTTAAGAAACTATGTTGTTGTCCTGACGACGAGCCTCTGCTCGTTTTTTGGTTATAGGCGGGTGCATATATGAAAAAAAAACACCTAACCCTAAAAAAATTCTAACAAAAGGTTTCTCAGCTGTTTTTTATAGTATTAGATGACCTTAATAACATACTAAAAGTTTACCACAATTTGACCACTAGAAAGGTGTCATTTTCAAGATGGCGTCCAAGATGGATAGGAAGCCTGGGGAGACACCAGAGGTGAATCGGGTAAAAATGTTTAACTAACAGATATCACCATGAAACTTCCCAAGTTTATCACTTACATTAAGACAAATATTTTTTGTATTACAAGTTTTGTCAAATTGTATGTTTAAATATGTAAATGAGGCAATATCTCATTAAATATGCGCTAATTTGCATACATTTCCAGAACCGAAATCTGAACAATGGATAAAGCTACTTTCAAAATTCTTGTTTTATTTAGTTGACATACTAGAGTCAGAAGTTTTTACAGAGGGGATTTTGGATATCTCTTTTTATCACTCTGTAAATGAGAAAATACTGTCACCAGCCCTAAAAATTCAAATATCGCTATGTTTTTAGGAGTAAAATGTTGTATAAATCAGGCTATGAATCATATATCAACAAACCCCTCTGTAAAAACCTTCAGAATATAGAAAGGGATCAAACTGGAAGGTTTGGTGTCTGTAAGTGCTGCTGAAGTGGAGATTTTGGGCTCAGAGTCTGAGGAAAAACTCATTTTGAGAAAACATGTACATGTAAAATTCCATGTAAATTGTACTTGTATGATTGGTTGCGGATACGGAGGAATTTTGGAGCCAACATAATTGTTCAGGAGAGAGAGAGCTTTACAATGATACCTGACATGACATGGGTCAGACAACAGGTACAGCACAGTATGTCACAGTAGCATGTTCACTTGTGGTGAATTTAGGAGAAATCTACAGACAAAAGAGACAAAATGAAGTAAAATAACCACCTTAATGTGGATTTTCTACCATATCTTTTGACTTTTCTGAAAAAAGACATGTTAAGAAAGAAAAATAGCCCAAAATCTCAAAATTATCAGTGCATGAAAAAACAGGGTTTTTGCCACTAGTTTTTGCCTTTATCCTAACTCTTTCATTATTTGACCTAGCCAAGTAATATTGGTGTCTAACCCCATGTTTTCTGGGTCTGTGAATCCATTGGACTTGTCTAAATTGTGCTGACAAGATTACATACTTACTTACAGTACCACACAGTTCTAATGAATTTATTCTTATTGGAATGGGTGGTTGACACGTAAGGTAGAAATAGGGCCTAGTTAGATGCTTTCTAAAAAAAAAAAAAAGACATTAATTCTATGATGAAAATTGTGCACTGTAGTGGTATTAGTATTTTCTTGTAACATTTTGCATGCACTGATAATTTTGAGATTTTGGGCTATTTTTCTTTCTTAACATGTCTTTTTTCAGAAAAGTCAAAAGAAATGATAGAAAATCCACATTAAGGTGGTACTTCATTTTGTCTCTTTTGTTTGTAGATTTCTCCTAAATTCACCACAAGTGAACATGCTATTGTGACATACTGTGCTGTACCTGTTGTCTGACCCATGTCATGTCAGGTATCATTGTAAAGCTCTCTCTCTCCTGAACAATTATGTTGGCTCCAAAATTCCTCCGTATCCGCAACCAATCATAAAAGTACAATTTACATGGAATTTTACATGTACATGTTTTCTCAAAATGAGTTTTTCCTCAGACTCTGAGCCCAAAATCTCCACTTCAGCAGCACTTACAGACACCAAACCTTCCAGTTTGATCCCTTTTCTATATTTTGAAGGTTTTTACAGAGGGGTTTGTTGATATATGATTCATAGCCTGATTTATACAACATTTTACTCCTAAAAACATGGCGATGACAGTATTTTCTCATTTACAGAGTGATAAAAAGAGATATCCAAAATCCCCTCTGTAAAAACCTCTGACTCTAGTATGTCAACTAAATAAAACAATCATTTTGAAAGTAGCTTTATCCATTGCTCAGTTTTTGGTTCTGGAAATGTTTGCAAATTAGCGCATATTTAATGAGATATTGCCTCATTTACATATTTAAACATACAATTTGACAAAACTTGTAATACAAAAAATATTTGTCTTAATGTAAGTGATAAACTTGGGAAGTTTCATGGTGATATCTGTTAGTTAAACATTTTTACCCGATTCACCTCTGGTGTCTCCCCAGGCTTCCTATCCATCTTGGACGCCATCTTGAAAATGACACCTTTCTAGTGGTCAAATTGTGGTAAATTTTTAGTATGTTATTAAGGTCATCTCTAATACTATAAAAAACAGCTGAGAAACCTTTTGTTAGAATTTTTTGGGGGTCAAGTCATATTTGCACCTGACTATTACTGTACTCGCCATCTTGCAAGTTAGTTGACTTCCTGTGTCAATAAACGAGGCACACGGTTTGTGCACTCAAGCTGAAAAATTGTTCTTGCCTTTTCAATACAATTTCCACACCCTCGTCTATAAACTCTGCAGTACGGCTGCACTTAAAATATTGGAGTGGCAGGCTTGACTACGTGAAAACGAAAGACGATCGGCTTGACAACAGTCCGACACTGAAAACAAATGTCTCCTCTTAACTGCTTTAGCCTAATCCATGGTAACATAGGCTATAGGCTACAGTTAAAATATTTGGAGCAAGCATGAATAGGCTATTTTTTGAGCCATTTGAATTATGTTTGTAGATTTTCATAAGAAATTCAGTAGGCTACTTTACCTCATCCAATAACCGTCGACACCATCTGGTCAGAGACATGGGAGTGACAGTGTGTCCACAGGACATCCGTGCTCTGAGAGATTTGTAGTCCATGCACTCAACTATCACACAAAACAAAGAAGTGTTAGGTCTAGCTACCCTACTGGATCATCGAGGTAGATTAGGCTATGTTTTTTGTTTTTTTGTTTTTTTTGAATAGCTTACAATCCATGTCATCCTCTCTGGCGACAAATTCAAGTGTGGTGTCTGTAGGGTCATAACACTTCTCTTCAGTTGACACTCTGCTGCTGCTGCTTGCCTGTTGAGAGAAAAAAAATCACCTGTTAAACAAAAAGTTTAGGCTACAGTTTAAAATAACGAAGGCCCAAACTGTCTAATTTCCCCCCTTACTTGTTCCTCGGAATAACCGGCTGTCACTCTGCTGGGCTGATCTCCAGAGTCGCTCACATTTTGCTCAGTTCCGAATGTGACGAATCTTTCTTGAGAAACACTTCGTACCAGTCCAGTCGGCGTCGCTTTTGCAGATTTACTTTTCGAGGAGCCCATCTCGATATCTTCACGCTCTCCCACGAAAACAAATTAAGTTCAATCGCTCAATGATCGTAGCCTATTCAATTTACGTGATGCTGGTTATTTTGCTTCCAAAAATCACCTCGAGGTCGGCAAAGTTTTGGTCTCCAGCCCACACATCCACACAGTCCTCTGAGTGTCTTTTAGTGTCACTGTGTCACCGCCAGCAACATCTGGTCCAGCTGAAAGTGCGTGGACTCATTGATCTGTGCAGCACTCTAGAGCAGGGGCCTGAAAAATAAGATTATCGAACAACTACTCCAATGTTAAACTTATTTCCGCTTGTTTCACACAGCCTTAAAATGATTTATTTACATTTTCTTAGCTGTTTTAAGGACTAATTAAAACATCGTAAGGCTAGAGAAAAAAAGTTATGACTCAAACTCAAAACTTTGACGCTTTGGGCATCAAGTGAACTGAAGTTGATGTAGGCCTAGGCTAAATTAATTTCACAGAAGGCACTAGTGGGAAAAATAAAACAACCAATTTAACAACCACACCTTTCTAATCTGCATCGGAAACAAGACGCTGGAGGATTCCACTCTGCTGTTGTCCTACGGGATCCGAAATATATCCACTTCTCATATTGCCGCTCCCCGGAGGAGACTATGTACAAGACTAAATATGACTCTCACTCCAAACCACAATCGGGCCAATACGAAATGTTTCTTCTTCGATGACTAGGCTATAGTCTCGCTCGCCAGGTCCTCCACCGCAGTAAAGTGAGCCGCTGTTTCCCTCTGAGTGGTAAAGTGAGCCGTTGTTTGATTTTCGTTGCGCCCGAATTAGAGTAACTACAGTAGGCACGGTCCTTGAGCAAGGTGAAGGTCCTAACAGATACATAAAGCCTACGTGCGTTTACTGGAGAAATGTGGAGAAAAATCACATTCAAGATTATTGGTTTTGGTTATATTTCACTGCCGTAATGTAGAGAAAAATCGGATTAAAACCACCCTCATGATTAACTCCATTCACAGTATGCTGACCTTTGGCCTTATGTAAAATAAATTCCTTTACTTTAAAGCAGAAGTAAGCGGAATATTTGTGTAAATATAAGTCTTCAATATATCTTCCGAGGCAATCACTTACATAGAGTGTTTGGTCCGAAACACGGGTCTGTTAGTCACTCTGCTCAACTGTAAGCCGAGGAGAAAACTTTTATTTTATTTCCTTGTATCTAGAGCACTGGAGAAGAGAGAAACGACACCACCACTGACTCCCGTGGTAAGGGTTTTGCGCCCGAGTGGCAGGATATGGGTATTACAAAAGCGCCCAGTAGCATTCACTCCAATTTATGTGTGTTGCCCACTTGCTTGTAAATTGATGAAAACGGCCCTGTTTTTCTTTTTCGGTGTCTTGGTCATATCAAATTATACTTATAATTTGTTTATTAGCTATAAAATGTAGATTGAAACATTAATGTAGATAACTGTTTTTTTTTTCTTTTTTCTTTTTACTAGCCTATATGTGTTAATATTTATCTGTAAAGGGTCCTCAATGATGTTATTAAGGTGGGTGATCTATAAATGTCCTTAAATTATTGAAAATACCACACTTGCTCATTCACCAACAATGCAGAGGTGTCAGTTCTTGGGCGCTTTTGCAATACCCATATTCCTCCACCAGGAGGAGCTTCTATTGGACCAATGTGTGTCGTTACTCTCTTTTCCAGTGCTCTACTTGTATCCTACAACCTTTATCCAATGAGGAGAGAGAACGGCATGAAGGGCTGTGTGTGCAGCCAAGGGATGCGCATGAATGTAGTGACGTAGAGACGAGGACCAATAGATCCATGACGAGGACGGGGACTGCTAACTCCATCGGCTGACAAGAAACGACTGGATCGCTTATTTCTGCTTTAATTTACTTCTGGTATAATTTTGGTGAGATTGTACTGTAGCAATGTGGAGAAAAATCATTTTAAAATCCTACCCCTAATGACTCAACTCCATTTTACATTTGGTCAAAGGTCATCATGCTGTAAATGGAGTTGAGTCATTATGGGTGGGATTTTAAAATGAGTTTTCTCCACATTGCCACAGCAAAATGTCACCAACATGATTCCAGAAGTAGAGTAAGACCTTAGGAACAATATGCAAAAGAAATGAGGAGCACATATGAAGGAATGTATAAGGTCAAAGGTCAGCATGGAGTTAATCATGAGGTTGTTTTTAATCTGATTTTTCTCCACATTGTTACAGTAAAATCTCACCAAAATTATACCAGAAGTAGAGTAAGACCCCAGGAACAATATGCAAAAGAAATGAGGAGCACATGTATGAAGGAACTGATTCAGCATAGGCTACTGTAAATGGAGTTGAGTCATTACGGGTGGGACTTTTAAAAATGATTTTTCTCCACATTGCTACAGTAAAATGTCACCAAAATGATACCGAGTAAGACCCCAGGAACAATATGCAAAAAAAGAAAAGAAATGAGGAGCATTGCGGCACTGAAATATAACCAATAATATATCATATAATATATAGGCTAACTAATATAACTTGACTCATCTTGGATGTGATTTTTCTCCACATTTCTCCAGTAAACGCACGTAGGCTTTATGTATCTTTTAGGACCGTGCCTACTGTAGTTACTCTAGTTCGGGCGCAACGAAAATCAAACAACGGCTCACTTGACTCGCAGCGGCTCACTTTACCGCGGTTGTACAAGCACGGATGCGCATATCATGCCCACACAACGACAGGACTTACACGTTTTAATTCGCCATACACACTCATTGACTCACAACACAAGGTCACACACGCATCGCTTCTATAATTAATAACAAACTCAGCGAGAAAAACATGTGCTTACCTTGGAGTTTATTTGTTGAAAACCACCATACACACTATTCTATTCCTATATGGCTTTGAGCGTTTCCTTAGGTGAGTCCTTTTGTTTTCCTTTTTCTTTTCTGCTTTCCTCTTTATTCGCGGCCAAAATTCACTGGTTAGCCTACGGCATTGCGTAACCTGATGACTGATCTGTCAAATTATTTCCCCCCTCTTTTCTTTTTCTCAGATTAAATAGGCTACATCCAAAGTAGGCTAAGCAAACGGGCGATCTGTGAGTGGGCGACTTCATAGAGAAATAAAACAGACAGAGCACACTAGCACAGATGCAATAAGATAAGAGACATTACAGTTCCTTCTGGACCTATGTTCTGGACCTTGGATTGACTTAGCTACTGTAGGTTAGTTCTGTGAGACAGATGAATGGAGAGGTGGATTCATATTTAATAGCCTATATTTTAGTCTTATTTATCTTGTCTCAACATTCAGGAACTGTTCACATCACTTGTTGGAGTCAGACATCAAATAGACTTTGTGACTTCATGGGAAAGGAAACACAGGACAGAGATCAGCTCCAGGGGTTTCTTTTTGTCACTCAAATAACGCCAAAAAAAAAAAAAAAAAAAAAAAATCAAAATCTGCAGTGAATACATCCTGCTTGCTTTATTTAGGAATCGTGATCAAAGACGTGTAAAGACAAGCCTTAAACCGGTGACACACAGACACACAAAAAAATGAAATAGTTTTTGATTGTGACTGTACAGATGAAGAGGAAACAAAGCGATTTTTTTTTTACAGGTGAAAGTGAAAGTATCAACGGATGTTCGCGCTGCAACATACTATGCAGCAGGGGGGAAAGGAGCAGCAGCAACAACAACAACAACACAAAAACAACACAAATTCGAAAAAATGTTCCAAGTCAAGGTGATCGGGCCAAGAGGAGACGAGGTGATCATGGACCTGTGTGACACAGTGGAGCAGTTTGTGGACATGACGGTGCTGCAGGTGAAGGAGAAGATAAAGCAGACGCTGCAACTGAGCGGACGTAAACACACAGACTCAAGTAAAGAGCCACTGCTGACACTATTTGCTGACACTTGATAATCATTTATTGTCCTTAAAACACTCTGAAATTCAAGTATGAGTTTTCGAAGAACCTTTGCAAGGTGAAAAACTAGAAATTAAATTTACTCACATTGATTTATTTTTGATTCGGTGCAGAAGATTTCATTTTGATCTTCGGTACCAAGACTTTGGACGACGACTCCCTGCTGTGTGAATATGGAATCAGACACATGTCACCTATTCATGTGGTCATAATGTTACCACGGCCTCCTGACAGAGAAGATGGTCGTATGAGAGACAAAGATGGCAAAAACCAAAGTAAGATCTCTGTGATTTTAGTTGTTGTATTAACTGATATGACAAACTGACATGCAAACCAGTGACAGAACATTCACTATTACACCATGTTATTCATACTGACCAACTTATAAAAAGTTGTTTGATCTCTCTAAACACAATGTGGGTCCTTTTAGAAAAGCTGCCTGTGGTTAAAAACTCAGTTGTTTGACACATTGTATTGTATTATACTGATTTTATTACTGACTCACATGGTGTCAAAGACTGAAGGAAGTGTTTAAAGTGTAGCCTATCATTGTGCATCATATATCACAGTGTCTGTTGTTTTAATCCTGCAGTCTTGGAGAAAATGATCCAACTCAGGGTGTTTGGGCCAAGAGCAGAGGAGGTGATCATGGACCTGTGTCACTCTAAGCAATTTAATCACATGACTGTGCTGCAGCTGAAAGAGAGGATAAAGCAGAAGCTGCACCTGAACACAGGTAAACATACAGACTGAATTAAGAAACCACTGTTGACAGTGTTTCCTTACAGGCATAATACAGTTAACGACTTATTGTCCTTAAAACACTCACACGCAATTAGATTAACTCACAATGATCAATTTATGATTTGGTGTGGAAGATGTTAGGTTGATCTTCACTACTCAGTGTCTGGAAGACGACTCACTGCTGTGTGAATATGGAATCAGACACATGTCAACTATTTATGTGGTCATAATGTTACCACGGCCTCCTGACAGAGAAGATGGTCGTATGAGAGACAAGGACGGCAAAAACCAAAGTAAGGAAGATCTCTGTGATTTTAGTTGTTGTATAACTGATTTGTGACAAACTGACATGGCTGCAAACCAAGTTCAAGTTCACTTTTATTTATATAGCACAATTAAAAAGACCTGTAACGGTCATCTACTGTAAATTGCTTCGTAGAGCAGAGACAAAAACAAAAAGAACGCATGTACAGGAAACCAGAAAAACATGCATATCATCACACATACACACACAAATGCATGTAATTACATACAAACACATGTGCATGCGCATATGCACACATACGTGCATGGGTACAGTAGTCACAAAACAGTGCAAGATTATGTTAATAAGTGCACATGAGCATTTTGACAAAACAAGGCTGGGTTAGAGGTCCCTGTAGATCCAAAGGCCAAGGAGAAAAGATGTGTTTTTAAAGCGGACTTAAACCTCTCCATGGATCCCGCATGTCTAACATGTAATGGTAAGCTGTTCCAGAGTTTGGGAGCAGCCACAGAGAAGGCACGATCGCCCTTAGTCTTCACTTTTGATCTAGGTACATGACGTCCAGCAACAACTCTCTGGATGACCATAGATCTCTGGCTGGATTATGGACTTGTATGAGTTCCACCAGATATAGAGGAGCCAGTGGGTTAAAATCTTTTTCTTAAATTGTAGTTAAATGGACAAACAGGAACAATTTGAGGAAACACAATCATCAGTCAGTCATTGTTGAACAGTGGAACTCTGTGATAACATCTTTCCAAAGAATCTGATGCTGATCTGACACCTCATTTTCCAAAAGACGGTGAATCTGACAGGAGCAGCAGACCAGGAAGCACAATGGGATCGGGATGTGACGTCCTGCAAGTGCAACCCATCTTCATCCTGGGGCCTGCAGGTGAGAGGAGAGAGTTCCAGTCCAACATCAACACAACGGTGAGGGACCTGAAGGAGAAAGCAGCACAGACCTTTAAAGGTAATACACTAGCTACACATCAGGAAAACTACAGCACTACATGTTACTAAACTATATATGTACTTTACCCAATGTCTTATAATAGCTCTGAAAAATATATTTGAATGTTTAAAGTACAATAATGATGTAGATCAGCAAGTGCATACGGTCAGCGCGCAGAGGGTCTTTTTTTCACTTTCTTCTTTTAGTATCAGCAACCATATTAAATTCATTGTGGTTCAGTTGTTGAGAACTTTGTCATGGTCAGTTTGGTTGGTTACTGTACATTTTTACTTTTTGTGTATAATGTATAACATGTCCCTCAACTTGAGTCTCTTTGTCTCTCTCTGTTCAGGCGAGGTGCACCCCACCTTCTACGGCAAATCACTGGACGATGACAACGCCTTGCTGACTAAATATGGCATCAACCCCAATTCTGTCATCCATCTGGTGCTGAGGGTTCATGGAGGTTAGACACAGGAGACGGCGCTTTTCCACTACACAGTCACGGCACAGCACGGCACAGCTCGGTAAAGGTGCTTTTCCACTACAGCTGAGTTCTCTAGTACTGTACCTCCTCAGCGGGGGCAGGGTTGTCGCGAGGGCGATCGCGGGGCCGCATTGTCCGTCTCTCTTTTTTCGATCCTCTCGTCAGCTCCAAACTCACTCGTCTGCACCTCGATTACGGACCACAGCGTGGTTTTTTCTACACAGCAGTCTGTGAAGGAATAACAACAGTCTCGATACAGATCAGTGGTCACTGTTGCCGCTATGTTTTTGAAATTTCTGGGTTTGATTCTCATGTCGGACATAGTGATGCACTCTTCCAGTGACGACGCTCTGTCCAATCAGTGGAAAGCAGTCGGCTGACGTCACGTTATAGTATCGCTTCGGCTCGCTTGGAACCAGGGCCGAGAAGGTACTAAAAATAGTAAATGGTACCAGGTACTAGGGCTTGTGGAAAAGCAAAAGAAGCGTGCCGTGCTGTGCCGTACCGCGCTAGTGGAAAAGTGCCAAAAGAGGCAGACAGAGGAAACCATCACTACCAACATCATCATCATCCCATCTCTACAGTTCAACACTCATATGGTTTTCCTCACAGGGGTCCCTCCACGCTGGGAGTAGTTTGATCTGCCTATGGGGGTGTCGCCCTGGGGGCTATCCTGGCCTGGATCGATGGCGTGGCACCGCACCATAGCCATGGTGTGGGCTCAGCAAGGAAATGTTGGTGATTTGTTTTGAACGATAAGTGTTTTGCTTCATAAGAGAAAATCTGATGTTTAAAAATGCCACTCTTACATTGACTGCAGTTGTTTCCATGAGAGCAGAATTCAAAATGAAGATTGAAAATGTATTTAGCAAGAATTGGATGGTATATGTTTACAGTCAAATGTTTTTATGCACTGTAGGCTCAATTTTTGATAAATCAAAAATCTGTGTGGATTGTTTGTGGAGGACAGTCTGGAGATGCTCTCCAGCAAGTTTGGTGTCAATTGAGCAAGAATTGTGGGAGGAGGTTTTATAAGATTTACAGTTTTTTGAAAATAACAGTGATGGACTTCATAATCTGTAATGAGTTTAAGTGGACAAAAGTTTCAGCAGTATTGGGTCTACATTTTGGTGAAGTTTTAAAACTATAGCATGTACCGTTGGTTTGGTAGGAATTTTCAAGGTCCTTGGAGTTGAGTAAATCTGGCATGGGGTCGAACATTCCTGTGAAGTTTTTTTTCACTTTTTATGCATGGGAAGTAGGACTCGAAAGAAAAAAGAAAGAAAGAAAGAAAGAAAGAAAGAAGAACATTGAGGAAAACAATAGGGTCTTGGCAGCTGATGCTGCCTGGTCCCTAATGATGTAAGATAAAGAGTTGATTATAATGATTAATCTAATTTTCCAGACTGTGAGCCATGAGCTGTTCCACGCCCTCGGGTTCTCTAAACATCTGTTCCACACCTGGAAAGACTGCTCCTCCTCTTCTCAAGGTGTTAAACACATTTCAAAGAGAGATTAACAGATTAAAACATATCAGCTCTTTGATTAAATGCTTCTGGTCTGTGCTGCAGTGGGTGTTGGGTGTTTCCCTCGGGGGAAAGTGATCCACTCTGACGGATCGGGCCAGATGAGGATCTACTCCCCGTCTGTGGTCTCAGCCCTGCAGAACCAGCTGCTGTCAACAGATCCTGAGCTGGGAGGACCACTGGAGAACCTGGTACTCTACAGATCAGTAAACACCTTTCCTCCTCTGTGTCCAACCTCCTGTTGCCTAGGCTACAACCTGCCTCCGTCCTGCAGGACGCAGCTGCAGGCAGAGTGTCCTCTCACTGGGAGTCCCGTGTCCTGAGGGGATCCATCATGGCGGCGGCGCTGGAGGACTGGACCACAGTCCGGATCGACCCGGTCACTTTAGCTGCACTACAAGACACAGGCTGGTACACAGTGAACCTGAGCCGGGCGCAGAGTCTGGTCTGGGGCTCAGGTGAGACCCTAAGAAGTGTAAACTACGCAGTATACACATATCAGTCAATCAGTCAATCAGGCTTTATTTGTATAGCACTTTTCATGACAGCAGCTCAAAGTGCTTAACGTGATAATAACAAGAACATAGACACACATACATTCACATATGCATTCACACAAGAATTTTAGGACATTGGATTTTAGAGGCATCAAGGAAACGCTATCTTACACAATTATTTGCAATGGGGAAAACACTACATGAAATTAAGTAAAATAGATAGGTGTAATAGGATAAAATAGAATAAGAATGAATGAATTAAAATAGAATAAAAAAGATAATAATAACATATAAATTAAATAAAATAGGTAAAGTACAATAGTTAAATATGTATAATACGTAGGTAGATCAAGGGGATAGAGAGATATTGCAATTAAGACGATAATTAGTTTTATAATGATAAAAATAACAACAGTTAAAAGCCAGGCTCAAAAGGTAGGTCTTCAGTTTGCTTTTAACTCTGCTCATACACATACAATGCCAAAAGGTGTTGTTGTTGTAGAGAAAGAGAACATCTACTAGACATTACATCAGCTGCAGTGTTTGTGTTTCTGTAGGTGAAGGAGCTACGTTTGGCTCCGTATCAACCTGTCATGATAACTCCTCTTCTTATTTCTGCACCGGCAGGTAAATCTTAAGACATATGTTTATTTTCTTCTTTAAGTGGGTTACAATTCACTTTATTTCCAGTATTAATGTTTGCATTATTCATTCTCTCTCTTCTCAGTGAACTTGGGTGTCATTTTCTCCACCTCCACAAGGGGGAGTGCCAGACTGATTTATACCTGGAGGGATGCAGAGTGTTTAAACCCCTCATGAATGCAGTAACTTTTATTTCCTCTCTTTTCTCAAAGATAATCTCCCAGATTTTCTCTACACTTGCAGATTTCCAATATTGTAGAGCAGTGATATCTGTATTTCATTGCAATGCTTCTTTTATGGCCTAGTTTTTTATTGGTGCATCATGTTTTCCCTCCTCTCCTCTTGACTTCCAGAGTGAATGTTGGAGGGAGGAAAACAGCAGACAGCCGGCTGAAGACGACCTCAGTGGGGAGATGTGGGGCCTGGACAGTCGTTGCTTCCTCTCCAGTCTGAACAGACAGGTGTGTGTACGTGTGTGTGAATGTCACCTGTGTTTTCCAGAGTCTTTCCTCTGTCTAACTTTATCTCCTCTCGTCTCTGCAGAGTCCGGTTCCTGCAGTGAACGGCTCAGTGGAGGGTCGCTGCTACAGACACAGGTGCACTGGACCAAACAGGTTCCAGGTCCAGGTGTCTGGTTCTGAGTGGGTGGACTGTCCAGCAGGAGGCGCCACTCAGGTAACCAATGTGTAACTACTAAGTAAATACAAAATACTAACCTCTGCATCTATTAGCTATATAATTACCAATGTTAAAGCTCCTTCTGCTATTCTGGATTATGTTCACAGAAATATTACTAATGTATCACAATTGAATTAAAAACTGAAGGCAGCAACTTTGAAATTCATGAGAGATGAAGGGAACCATCAAAGTTAAATTTTCATTTGAAACAGTGTAATAGACATTAGTCATAGATTGTATTTACTTTGTGCCTGTTACGTGTGGCCAGGAGTGCCTATCAGTTTAATATGTTTGACACATGGTGATAATGAAACAAACAAGAAACAAAAGAAGAAAGACTATGTTGCTGCACCTGCTCAGTTGGTTTATCTTCCTATGCAAATAAATGTTGGAAGAACATTTTTGTTTGAATTGCAAACACCTCTGCCACTGTATCTGGTCCTAACAGTCTAAAACTTTTTCAATCTCAGCCACTTGTTTCACAGGAAATCATATGACAGCAGAGCACTTTTAAAACTAATTTAAATGGCTCTCACTACTGGTGCTGCAGCTGTAGACTCAGTATAAAGTATAATTCATACAGAGGGGACAAATGCATTTTGTGATACAACAGTTCTGATCATCAGAAATGTTAATGTTACAATAATCCTCCATGTCTGAGCAGACTGTGGTGGATCCATCATTTAAAGCCCGATCATGTATGTAAAAATCCTACTGATTTTACTGTCACTGTTTTTTATTTCTCAGGTAAAAGGCTTCCATGGTTTAGTCTTCTGTCCTGACAGGAGGTTGTGTCTGTACCCCGACATCGCTCCTCCTTCAGATGGTGTCAGTACATTTTCTGCTTCTAACACAAGGTTAGTGTGGGTAAAAGAAGGAACCCCCTTGGTTTAAAATAACCTCTAGCCGAGGCTACAGATAGCTGACCACCACTGGCGTGAAAGTTGTATGAATGAATAATGGTTTCTGTAAAGCGCTTTGAGTGTCTTGAAAAGTGCTAGGCTATATAAATCCAAGCCATTATTATTATTAACCTCATATTTACTTTGTTTTATTTTCAGTGAGCTCTATGAGACGTTAACCTCAGTCCAGGACTGGACCTGGTCTCTGGTCTCTGCAGCCACAGCTCTCGGCTCCACTGCTGCTCTGTGTCTCCTGGCTGCTCTCATCGTGTCCCACAGGAAATGTGTCTCCTGCAGCAACAGGATCCACACTGAGACACAGCTTCACAGGCACAGTTAAAAACGTTTTAAGCACCGCCAAATTCAACCAAAACTGAAAGTTCTAAAGTACTGCTTTTTTGGCCTAAATTATTTCTTTATACAGTATTCTTGGACAAATTGGCCTCCGTGTACTTAGAGCAGAGGTTCTAATATTTAGATATAAAACACTTCAGTGTTGTTACATCTGCCAGTATCTTAAAAAGATAAATTTAAGAAAAAGTCAATTTTGATTGACAGCTAAAAAAAAAAAAGCAGCCTATTATTTCCTTGTTTCATTGTGACATAATTCTCATGTTTCCTTGTTTGGGGTTTTCCCAATGATAACGAGGTATTTCATTATCGAGTGTCTGATGTAGAAAACTGTGTTCAAGTTGTTCAAGGTGCGGTTACAATGTGTTTCAGATAGCCTATACATGCTGAATAAACACTGTTATTTAACATAATTCTCATGTTTCCTTGTTTGGGGTTTTCCCAATGATAACGAGGTATTTCATTATCGAGGGGCGATTGGGCTCCACCCAGTGTCAGGTCCACCTTTCAGTCTGCTGCACAGTATAAATACAGGACTATTTGGTTTGAAACACAGACGTCAGTGGTTTCGTTCATTCGTTTGCTGATTCACATAAAACTGTGACAATGACAGATGCCGTATGTGGAGGTCTTGGTCCGACTCTTGATGCCGACAAAAATGTTCAGAGCATCTGTGACAAAGTAAGTGAGAAAATGATCTTTGCTACACTTTGATTTTTCAAACTACTCATGTACAGTTGATGTGGCCTGTGTGTTTCATTTCTGATGTGTTTCTTGTTTTTTTCAGGTGAAGGCCCGAGCAGAAGCTAAAACTGGGAAGAACTACAGCGTCTTCAAAGCCATTAAATACAGAGCACAGATTGTGGCTGGGACCAACTACTTCATCAAGGTGATTCATTTTTACCAAACAGAGGTTTTTTATTTATTGTTTGAAAAGTATAGGCTCACTGTCTGTCACCACCCTCACTGTTTCCATACTTGTTTCCACATTTCCTGAATATCTTAAAAAGAAAAAGACAGTTGAGTGTAGGTCTCTCTGCAGTTCCTGAAATATGTTTATCGTTGGTACTTTTACAGGATTAAAAAACAGCACTCTGTGATTATGGATTTGATAAGATTCTTTATTGTCATAGTAGAAAGGAAACTATTTGAGTTTTGTTTTGTTCAGCCTGCAGTAACATTGGATCACTGTCAGAACAAATTAATAATTGTCCAATGAATATCCAGACATGAGGTGGACACATTGTGTTTCTTTTGCCCACTTGCAGGTCCATGTGAGAGGAGTTGAATATATTCACCTACGTGTTTGGGAAATGCTCCCATGTGATGGAGGGAAACTTGAGCTGACCTCTCTGCAGGAAAACAAGACCCGCGACGACCCCATTGAGCCTTTCTAAAGGGACCACCAGTCAACAAGTCATCCTATCAGCCTGCAGGCTCCACTCTTCATCTCACTGTCCAGGCCCTTTAATGTTATCCACTGCTAACATGTAATAACACACTGTGTGATGTATCATGATGATATGATGAGCGTCACATTTGAATTCTTTTAGGTCTATGTGGGGTTCAAATAAAATAAATCACAATGAAATGAATCAGACTTGTTGTCATTACTTTTAAACATCACACATATCTGTCAGATGACAATGACTATGGGTTGTCTTCAGGTTTACACATTGAGTAGGCTACTGTTCATGACTTGTAGACAGTGGAAGTGTATTTCCTCTAAAACAAAACAATTAGTGTAAAAAATATATATTTGAATGACTGCTCCAAACTGCTCCAAAGTATGATTTAGATTTCCAGTAATACTCTACCAGTGGAGAAAAGAAATAAAAGTTACAGTTTGTTCAAGGCTGGTTCCTGTGATGCTGTGTCTTAATGTAGATCATGAAGCTGCAATATAATAACCAATGTTAAAGCTCCTTCTGCTATTCTGGTAACCAATGTGTAACTACTAAGTAAATAGAAAACACTAACCTCTGCATCTATTAGCTATATAATTACCAATGTTAAAGCTCCTTCTGCTATTCTGGATTTTGTTTACAGAAATATTACTAATGTATCACAATTGAATTAAATACTGAAGGCAGCAACTTTGATGGTTCCCTTCATCTCTCATGAATTTCAAAGTTACATTTTCATTTGAAACAGTAATAGACATTAGTCATAGATTTTATTTACTTTGTGCCTGTTACGTGTGGCCAGGAGTGCCTATCAGTTTACGATACGATACGATACGATACGATACGATAAACTTTATTGTCCCGTTCAGGGAAATTTGTCTTGGACACTGTAGCTGCGCCATAAATGCCTTAACGGCCACAATGACAAAAACAAACGACAAAAGAACAATACACCTCAGCCATATTAATCCAACAGCATTGCACATATCCCATAACATAGCACATATATATACATAGTTTAATGTGTTTGACACATGGTGATAATGAAACAAACAAGAAACAAAAGAAGAAATAGACTATGTTGTTACACCTGCTCAGCTGGTTTATCTTCCTATGCAAATAAAGGTTGGAAGAACATTTTTGTTTGAATTGCAAACACCTCTGGCAATGTATCTGGTCCTAACAGTCTAAACCTTTTTCAATCTCAGCCACTTGTTTACAGGAAATCATATGACAGTAAAACTCATTTAAATGGCTCTCATTACTTGTGCTGCAGCTGTAGACTCAGTATAAAGTATAATTCATACAGAGGGGACAAATGCATTTTAATTTCTGTAGCGGCCCATGGGGCATGGTTTTGGTTGTTCTCTCCTGTGTTTCTTTCTGATATGGTTTCAATATATTTGCAATGTGATACAACAGTTCTGATCTGTCATTAAAATCACCAATCAGAAATGTAATGTTTTTTTGATAATCCTTCATGTCTCCAATCAGGCTGATGTCACTAAGCAGAGAGCAGACTGTGTTTTTCAGCTCTGTGGTGGATCCATCATTTAAAGCCCGATCATGTATGTAAAAATCCTACTGATTTTACTGTCACTGTTTCTATTTCTCAGGTAAAAGGCTTCCATGGTTTAGTCTTCTGTCCTGACAGGAGGTTGTGTCTGTACCCCGACATCGCTCCTCCTTCAGATGGTGTCAGTACATTTTCTGCTTCTAACACAAGGTTAGTGTGGGTAAAAGAAGGAACCCCCTTGGTTTAAAATAACCTCTAGCCGAGGCTACAGATAGCTGACCACCACTGGCGTGAAAGTTGTATGAATGAATAATGGTTTCTGTAAAGCGCTTTGAGTGTCTTGAAAAGCACTAGGCTATATAAATCCAAGCCATTATTATTATTAACCTCATATTTTCTTTGTTTTATATCCAGTGAGCTCTATGAGACGTTAACCTCAGTCCAGGACTGGACCTGGTCTCTGGTCTCTGCAGCCACAGCTCTCGGCTCCACTGCTGCTCTGTGTCTCCTGGCTGCTCTCATCGTGTCCCACAGGAAATGTGTCTCCAGCAGCAACAGGATCCACACTGAGACACAGCTTCACAGGCACAGTTAAAAACGTTTTAAGCACCGCCAAATTCAACCAAAACTGAAAGTTCTAAAGTTCTGCTTTTTTGGCCTAAATTATTTCTTTATACAGTATTCTTGGACAAATTGGCCTCAATGTACTTAGAGCAGAGGTTCTAATATTTAGACATAAAACACTTGAGTGTTGTTACATCTGCCAGTATCTTAAAAAGATAAATTTAAGAAAAAGTCGATAAAATGGCCTCAGACCTCAAGAGGGCATAAACAGGTCTGTATTCAGTTTTAGGTGGTGTATGTGATTTGGTGTTTGCACTTAGATTGGGCCACAAACAAAAATCTTGTTTAGGGCCACCAAAATCCTAGGGCCGGTGTCGGGTCTGTCTCCAGGTTTGAGCAAATAAAGGCCGGGTCTCTATGCTTAATGTTTGGGTGCAACAAAGTCACTGTTAACAAAATCAACATCTAATCTGTCCCTTCAAAATAAAGTTAGTGACGTGTCTGTTTGGAGCAGCTGCTGACAGATGGGCAGCTGACAGTGACAGTTTCTTCATCACTAAACCTGGGCCACCATCCGATCCTTCCTCGGGACAAAGTCTCTTGGACATATATTGTATATTCTGTGTTTTTCTTCTCTTTAACCGTCTCATTTCAGTTTTTGTCGGTTGGCAATCATCTGGTGCACCGCTGTTTCTCTCTCGCGCTCGCTCGCTCACTCACTCACTCTCGATGCGCATATTTTGTTATAAAACAAAATAAAAAGGAAAAAAAACAGATGCGCAAATTGAAATGACCTTGTAGGCTAGTCTATTCAATGACCACTCAATGACGCTGATCACAGCTTGTCGTGCCACACCTGTTACGTCTCTATGAACACAACTACAGGTTTTTTTTATTTATTTATTTGCTCAAACGAGCCAGACCCGGTCCACTAGGAGACCAGAGTCTGGTTAAGAACGGTAGTTGTCAGGTGCGGAGGTACGGTGCGGCGCGGGGGGGGGGGCTCCTATACCCCCCCCCGCAAATTATCCCCCCCTCTGTTTTTTTCACAAATCGCACCCTGGGTGGCGGTATACTACACCTAATAAGTAATGGTTGCAACCGAAGGAAGAGGGAGAAGAAGGTAATTTATCCCTCTGTGATAGGCTCTGTGCAGAGCGATAGATACAAGTTTAATCATAAAATCGGCTCTAAAGGCGCCGCTGTTTCACTATTTAACTCATTTTCAGCTGGCGTCACCTTTACTTTGAAAGTCCAGAGCTGGATCAGAACGGAGCGTTTGTACGGAGGGAGAGATCAGCTGATCCGCTGCTGTTGACTTTCTTTTGAGTGTATGGTGAAGCTAGGATAGATAAGACAGCGGCTGAAGATTTATTCAATAAACTAGAGCAATAACAACTGTCATTTTAAATTGTGTTTTATAGGCTATTGTTTTCAAATAGCCTATTTCACTGATTGCAAGAAGTAGTGGCCAGGCTGGATGTGCGTATGGAAACAGTGGATTTTTTAGGTGCTGTGGCTACAAGCATTGTCTCTGTACAAAGACAACAAGACCTTTGTAAATGTGAAAACATTTTTATCGTTGGTACTTTTACAGGATTAAAAAAACAGCACTCTGTCATTATGGATTTGATAAGATTCTTTATTGTCATAGTAGAAAGGAAACTATTTGAGTTTTGTTTTGTTCAGCCTGCAGTAACATTGGATCACTGTCAGAACAAATTAACAGTTGTCCAATGAATATCCAGACATGAGGTGGACACATTTGTGTTTCTTTTGCCCACTTGCAGGTCCATGTGGGAGGAGATGAATATATTCACCTACATGTTTGGGAAATGCTCCCATGTGAGGGAGGGAAACTTAAGCTGACTGCTCTGCAGCAAAACAAGACCCGCGACGACCCCATTGAGCCTTTCTAAAGGGACCACCAGTCAACAAGTCATCCTATCAGCCTGCAGGCTCCACTCTTCATCTCACTGTCCAGGCCTTTTATATTACACAATATTATCCACTGCTGACATGTAATAACATACTGAGATGTATCATGATGATATGATGAGCGTCACATTTGAATTCTTTTCTATGTGGGGTTCAAATAAAATAAATCACAATGAAATGAATCAGACTTGTCGTCATTCCTTTTAAACATCACACATATCTGTCAGATGACATGACAATTATATGGGTTGTCTTCAGGTTTACACATTGAGTATAGGCTACTGTCCATGACTTGTAGACAGTGGAAGTGTATTTCCTCTAAAACAAAACAATTAGTGTAAAAAAATATTTAATAATTAGATTTCCAGTAATAATCTACCAGTGGAGAAAATAAATAAAAGTTACAGTTTGTTCAAGGCTGGTTCCTGTGATGCTGTGTCTTAATGTAGATCATGAAGCTGTAAAAAAAAAGTTCGTTTTTTTTTGGCTGTAATGCCACTTATTCATACAGCCATGCAAATTCACATGTAAGGTCAGGGAGGGAGTGGGTGCACATAATATTAATCACATAACTCTAATGTTATCCCTTACTGGATTAGGCTGCAGTAGGCTACTAAATGGTCAGAAAATTGTTCTTTCACATGTTTCTGTCTGGTTTGTGCTGCAGTGGGAGTTGGGTGTTTCTGTGACGGATCGGGCCAGATGAGGATCTACTCCCCGTCTGTCGTCTCAGCCCTGCAGAGCCACCTGCTGTGGCTCAGGTGACTCCCTAAGAAGTGTAAACTATTTAGAGTAAGATAAGATATGCCTTTATGTATCCCACAACGGGGAAATTCCAGTGTTGCCAGCAGCAGTACACACATACTGTATATACATGTCAAAGTGCATGAGTATTAGAAAATATATGTAAATACAAGGAAAAAATGGTGCAAATGTAAATATAAATAGATGTAAATATGAAGCATATAATATTTAAAAGTGATAGTCATATTTTAACACGAGTTCATTACAGCACCTACAGTGTTTCTGTCTCTGTAGGTGAAGGAGCTACGTTTGGCTCCATATCAACCTGTCATGATAACGCCTCCTATTTTTTCTGCACCGGCAGGTAAATATTAAGACATGTATTTATTTTCATGTATTTTTAAGTGGGTTACAATTCACTTTTTTTTTTTTTTTTTCCCCCAGTATTCATGTTTGCATTATTCATTCTCTCACTCTCAGTGAACTTGGGTGTCATTTTCTCCACCTCCACAAGGGGGAGTGCCAGACTGATTTATACCTGGATGGATGCAGAGTGTTTAAACCCGTACTGAATGCTCTAAGTTTTATTTCCTCTCTTTTATTTTCAATATTGTAAAGCAGTGACACCTGTTATTTCCCTGATTCCTTTCTAACATGTTTTCTTCATCACCATTGCACCTGACCTTCTTGACCTCCAGAGTGAATGTTGGAGGGAGGAAAACACCAGACAGCCGCCTGAAGACGACCTCAGTGGGGAGATGTGGGGTCTGGACAGTCGCTGCTTCCTCTCCAGTCTGAACAGACAGGTGTGTGTGTGTGTGTGTATGTGTGTGTGAATGTCACCTGTGTTTTCCAGAGTCTTTCCTCTGTCTAACTTTATTTCCTCTCGTCTCTGCAGAGTCCGGTTCCTGCAGTGAACGGCTCAGTGGAGGGTCGCTGCTACAGACACAGGTGCACTGGACCAAACAGGTTCCAGGTCCAGGTGTCTGGTTCTGAGTGGGTGGACTGTCCAGCAGGAGGCGCCACTCAGGTAACGTGGCCCAATGTGTAACTATACTGTAAATTAGTGTCTGAGGTATTTAACCAGGTCGGTCCCATTGAGACACAATGGCCTCTTTTTCAAGGGAAATTATGTATTAGCCACATAATAACCAACTTTGAACTGATGTTATATTATAGGGTTAATCAGTTGTATTGATACACCTCTAGCTTGGTGTACATATAGAACTGACAGCGTACCTACTGTATATAATCCTTCTCTACTATTCTGAATTTGTCTGTATGAATTGGAAACGGAATATAGGCTATCACACTTTAATAAAAATCAATAAACTTCTCAGATATTTTGCCACCATTGGTTTCCAATGCTGATGGCAATACATGTCCTACTCCATTCACACAGCAATAATCAATACAAAATACTGACACTGAACTGAGGTAAGTGTAAGGATAACCATGCACTACTTTGTAAATCCACAGCATGGCAACATGGTAATTCATGCATAACTTTAATGTATATACAATCTAAACTCAAATCGGTGGAAAATAAATTACCAGTTACAACTTGGACTGCGCTTATTGCACTTTTCTTTTTAAATAAATGGTGTTTCCAGCACATGCCTCTTCTGTTTTTTAATCATAGGTCTGAAATCATGGCGTCCTTGAGGCTCGGAGTGATGCCAGAACATTGTTTCTTGGTTAAACTGTTCCAGGGCAGTGGTATTTTCCACGAGGGCAGGTGTTGGCACTACAAATATTATTTGACAACATGTTTGCAGTCTCATCTATGTAAACCCAGTACATAAATATGAGTCTGTTTTTTTTTGTTTAACAACAGAGAAAAGAAATCACATGTCACTGCTTTCAGTTCAGGCAGTACTGTATGATTGTCACTGTGTAGCTATGAGAAAAGAATGAAGACAGTCAAATGATTGAAACATTTAATTTCAATTCATCGCATGGAAGTCCTTAGTCAGCCAAGATCAATTGCAAATTAATCATCTGAAATTGGTGAAGAAGAAGAAGAAGAAGAAGAAGAAGAAGAAGAAGAAGAAGAAGAAGAAGAAAAAAACAAAACAAAACAATTAAATCATACATTTTGTCTCTTTTCCATGTTTTATCATTTGCTTCAGTCTCATTTGTTATCATGTGCCAGACACATAAAACTCATTTGACATTTTGACTGGGCCACTTCTTACAGCAAATTGAATGAACTCTATTTACAGTTCAATAAATCTTCAAATAAACAAAATTACTGTTTGTGTACATTCATCCTGTCTGTTTCACATTAAAATAATAGTTTAGGCTTAAAATATATTAGAGGAGGAAAGTGCATTTAAGTTGCACTTTATCCAAGTTAGATCTGTGTGTATTATGTTTTGTTAGTAAAGCCAGTTTCAGAGTGTCAGTGTTCAGCTCTGTTCATTTCACATGCTTCAACAGTGAAGTTGAAGTTGTGACAGCTCACTGTTTCTATTTCTCAGGTAAAAGGCTTCCAAGGTTTAGTCTTCTGTCCTGACAGGAGGTTGTGTCTGTACCCCGACATCACTCCTCCTTCAGATGATGTCAGTGTGTTTCCTGCTTCTAACACAAGGTTAGAATGACCTGTACCTCATGTTTACTTTATTTTATTTCCAGTGAGCTGCATGAGACATTAACCTCAGTCCAGGACTGGACCTGGTCTCTGGTCTCTGCAGCCACAGCTCTCGGCTCCACTGCTGCTCTGTGTCTCCTGGCTGCTCTCATCGTGTCCCACAGGAAATGTCTCTCCTGCAGCAACATGATCCACACTGAGACACAGCATCACAGGCACAGTTCAAAATCCAAAGTATTTATTATATATTATTCATATTGTATTCATGATTCAATTAATGATATACTTTAAAGGTGTACATGATCAGAGGGTCAGTAGAACAAAGTCAAGACTTGTGTGATTTGTTCAAGTTGAAGATTTTTAATTTGGGTTGTCAACATCAGGCTCTGCCCTATAGGCCTAACAAAATACCATAAGATGGTGAGTGCATAAAATGACTCGATATTAGCTTGTTCTTGAACACAACTAATTACAATTCTGCTGTATATCATATTCACAGCTTGCTTATTTCTGTGGACCCTGGAAAATGACCTGCAAGCCTTATTCCTTTAGTATTTATTGTCAGATTGTTGGTTTATCATTACGTAACTTTGACCTGTAGAAATAAAATAAACAGTTTCGTTGTTTAATATGTTGAAATAAAAAGGGCTTTACAAATGCAATGTTGTTTGCATGGTAACAACACTGAGACCAAGAGATGTGTGTTATAAAAGTTAATTTATTACAGAATGTTGAATCAAAGTAAAAAAAAAAAAAAAAAAATCAAATATCCAGTGAGATTTACATAGGAATTGTATTTTCTCTTGTTATATAACATGTTACATCCAGTGTATTTCCACAATCTAACAAGGGTTTAAAATTGACAATAGGAACTGATGCTAAATTGAGCAGAATTACGGAAGATCAAACTGAGATTGTGATCAATAGAGGCATGATTAAATGTATAACTGAAAGAAGAGATATATTTAAAGAAGATATATAAATTAAGAATAGACCAAAAAACGAATCAAATTTTCCACACCATAGAAAGTAGAAATCATGATTGAGCATGTATCCATCTGACAAACTACAAAACGTCTCAAGCATTTGAAGTTTTGGTTTTGTATTTTTTAGTCACTGAAGAGTTAAATCATGGGCTAGACTATTGTATTTGTACATGTGTAACAATACATCAGTGTATTACAAATATATAGTGTATGATAGCATTGATACATACTATGTCTTCCACACAGGTATAGAGGTCTGTCTGGGGGCAACTCCACTGGAGCATTGTGTAAACCAACCATGCTCCCTTGTTTTCAAACAATCAGCTGTCAGCTTCAGACACACAAAACAAAACTCCTTCCTGCACCGTGAACAGACGACATTCTTACATTTTGTTCCATCATGCTCTATCAGTAAACCACATGTGGGACAGGCACGGATGGATGGACAGCCAGTGATGTCCCTCACATCCTTAAAGTTGATCTCTGGACAGGTTTTCAATATATTTAGCATCTTATCAATGCAGTCAGCATATGGACACCGGTCTGAACCTGGAGATTGACCTTTCCACTCCCTCAGACACTGCCAACAGAATTCATATAACTTTATTTTGTCGGCTGTGCACAGGGGACAGCGGACCCTTAGGTTGTTGAGGTTGGTCCTTGCCACAGAGGAGTCACAGCCAGGACACTGTTGGGTGAAAGAACAACAAATTTTAATTATTTTTTTTATAAACGTGACGTGAGCAAAACATATTTTGAAAATGTGGTACCAGTGAGTTATCACTAACTGAGACACATACTTTTTTGACATGCATGTCATCATAGGCAGCATTCTCAAACAGTTTCTTCTCGAAGTACTCCATTTCCTCAGGGGTCAGAAGAGCCATTTTACGAACCTCTTCATATGGCCACTCAACATTACAATTAGTTTGGCCACACACAAAGCTGCTCTTTCCCTTAGAGATGGAAAAGAAAACCAGTTTTGTTTGTTTCACTTTGGAGAAAAATAAAAATTCTGAGGACTTTTTTCAGGCTTTCTACTTTCCCTAATACTGACATTGTAATTTCAAGTAATTACATAATAATAACGTCCATATGTTCATGAATCAGATATTGCATAAGTTGCATGTTACTGCTTAGAAATTAAGGATAGTTCAGGAAATAGCCTACAGCATGTATTCTTGCTATGATCAAAGAGCTATCTGCCAACTTATTGTCTGTTTTAAATTCCATAGAGTTTTTACCAAGTGAAACACTTGGCTAGAGGAAGAGGAAGCTATGCCAACCAACAAGAAATAGATATGGTTCACCTTGCTCTACAATTGGCGTATTGAAACTTCAGACAGCTGTGATGCAAGGGTTTTTCCTAGATTTTTGACACAACTCTATCTGCTAGACTAATGATCACCACGTGACAATGCAGAAAGATCATGGAGCAAGCAAGTTGGCCATTTGAATTTTGTTCATGGGTGATAATTCAATTTCAGTAATATTTTACCTCATCCAATAACCTGCGACACCAGATGGTCAGAGACATGGGAGTGACGGTGTGTCCACAGGACATCCGAGCTCTGAGAGATTTGAAATCGGTACACTCAACTGATGACACATAAAAAAAGTGTTAGGCTACTGACTGGATCACCTTAATAGAATTTACACTAACAATTAGGATACCCTACTTACAATCCATGTCATCAACTCCATCGACAAACTCAAGAGTTTTGTCTGCAGGGTCGTAACACTTCTGTTTTTCAGCTGATATGCTGCTACTTGCCTGTTGATAGATCAAAAACGATATCAAATGCTCTCCTATGTGGAATAGCATGACACGTTTTCACTTCTGAAAAACGTTCTCACCGAGTTATCAGATGCTGTAATTGTAGACTCTCCATGTTCGTCCTTTAGTTGAGTATCAGGTTCGAAATTGCTGCTCAGTAGTTCAGGTGCCAGTTCAGTTGACACACTGCTGGTCGCTTCTCCAGAAGTTGGCAAACTGTTGCTGCTCAGTTGTCGAGGAAGACATTGTGTCTGAGCAACTGACACTCTGCTGCTGGTTAAAATATACCGACTTTCCCGAGTTCTAAAACCGTACAGGTATGATATTTCAATCCATTGTACACGAGCCGACACCCTCCTGGTCACTCTATGATTTCGACTTGGCAGGGAACCCATCTCAACTCGGTCCCTTCCTTCGCGTGATCGGCTTTATTCGCCGTATGCATGGTTCAAATGACGCATTTTTGTTTCCAAACTATAAACACTTCGCATCAAAGTTTTGGTTTCTATTGGATCATTTGCAGGCTGAGCGACACATCCACACAGTCCTGTATGCCACTACAGTGATCAAATGGCAGCTCAGCTAAGAATATGCGGACCCAGAGGAGAGGAGAAAATCATTGATGTCTGCGACCCTCCGGAGCAGATGGATGATACCAAAGTATTGGACCTGAAAAAGAAGATTATTAAGGAGCTACACATAGGTATGTTTGACCTTTCAATGTGCTAAAAGAGATTAAGCCTGAAGCCCATATGACAGACAAAAGTAACAGATTCAACGACTCTTTATTATTTCATTTAGACGGTGACATCCGGATTGTCTTCGGAACCAAGAAGCTGGAGGACTCCTCTCTGCTGGTGTCCTACGGGATCAAGCACATGTCCACTATTCAGGTTGTGCTGCTGCTGCCTGGAGGGGACGGATGTTGAGGAACAAACCGACTGAAAAAACAGAATTCTATTTTGTTGTAGCCTAGCCTACTTGTAGCTATAATTCCAACACAGTAGAAAACTAGTCAAGTCAGGGAGACTTGTGTAATGATAAAAATAAATAGATAAACAAATAATAATAATTATTACTTTTTTTGGTCACCTTTCTCATTCATTCACCTTTCTTATTCTCATAGCCAATGGTCGCAATAACATTCACATTTTCAAAAGTTTATAAAAATCTTATGATCATTTCAAGAAATATACATTTTAACAACCTGTGAGTGTTCCACGACTTTGTACAAACTTCCTGCTGTTCAAATCTAATTTCGACCAAAACCTCAAACCGTTTATTAAATTGTATAATTTCCCCCATTCATCTTTTGAACTTTATTAGGCTATCAAATTACACAATTTTATTCAACATAATTACAAAAAAGGACATTTCTAAACTTTCTCACGGGTTTCTGCATGACCTTAATATTTCCTGTTACCTAACGTGACGTAATCTGACAACCAACAACAAAAAGAGAGAAGAGCGACTCCATCAACCACACAACCTGACTGATATGGCCAGCCTTAGGTATGTATCACCTGATTTTTCCTGTGATCCCGGTTTGCAATCAACATGTAATTTATGTTATAGCCAGCTTAATGTTATATTTGCAATATGAGTCCTTGTGTTTTTCTTTGTTTTTCTGTCTGGCGTCACTTCAAAATATGCTGTTGACAAATAGCCTACCTATTACATGCAATATGATGGTATTGCAGCTGTTTCTCCTAGCCACACTATGAACAATTTCAAAGGGAACGCTTAGGCTATAGCATTAAGTGTTAATTATAGCTGCAGGCCGGGCAAGACAAAATTAGGCAATTTTAAAGTGAAAGTTGCAAAGCCGTAGCGCATATTGTTGATGAATTTAGGTTACAGTTACGGACATCTAGCATTTCGTTATGTCATCATTGTACCCTACCACGAACCAGCTCTTACGTAACTCACTGTTCCAATTGTCTGGAAGTAGCCTAGGACATGGCTTCTCAAATAGACCAGGCAGCAGTTGTCAAAGCAGATTTCAAAAATTGTCAAAATGTCAGAAATTCTGTTAACTAAACAAAAATCTGATGCCACTCTTAACATTGACTGCAGTTGTTCCCATGAGAGCAGAATTCAAAATGTTCTCAAAAATCCAGTTTTTGAGATAAATTTCTGATATTTGCCAAACTTCATCAACCATGACTCCAAAATATTCTCGATTCTTTTCAGTAAGATTGGAAATGTATTTAGCAAGAATTGAATGGTATATCTTTACAGTACTGTTTACAGTTTCACTGCTACTTTTAAGCCTTACTACTATATGTAACTGAATTTATTCAACTTCATAGGCCTACCACAAACTAGAATTCATGACACAGCTGTTCTACTGAAATTCAAAAGTCTGCAGATCTCTCTAATGTGACCACTGCCACTCTGTGTACATGTGACTTCTGCAGATCATGAAACGTCAGTATCGCTAGACGTTAGTGATTCATGACAGGATAGCCAAGTCTCTTCAATTTCATGTGAAATGATCATCAAATCATAAAAAAAAAGTTATGCAGGCTGCCCATTTGTTTTTAGATTTTGTGTATAGTTTGAGTTCTTTTCTCTTGATAATGAGATAAAATTCTCACAGAACTTCAAAAGAAAAGAAAAGTTTTTTGTTTGTTTGGGTCTTTAGAGCTAACTGAGTTTTTTTTTCTTAAAAACATGTCTAAATAATAATAATAAGCACAGACTTTGAGAATGCAGATAGTTATTTACACAAATGAAAAGGACAAAACTAGTGAAAACAAACTGTAATACACCGTTGAATAGCATAGAGACACAAATGAGTGTAAAAAAAAAGAGTTTTAAATGATATCGTAAAAGGCCTGTCTGTAAAAGGTGTTCTGAAAGAAGAGACAACGGAGACAGCAAACCTGATCTCTCATGTGAGGATGTTTAGGACATTGTATATTTTTTGGAAAGAGAAGAAGAAGGAAGGAATAAAGAGACATGTAGGTGCAACAATCTGCACTCCTTCAAGGAACACAAAAAAGACTAGTATAAAGTAAACTTAGATACTTTTAGTTGGTTTAGTCTTGTTTATTATAGGCTATGAAAAGAAAATCATAATGTGAAACACTTATCATAGAAAGGTTCTGGGTTAATAACACATCACTTTTTACATTTACATTTTACATTCTATATTTCATTCAGTTGTTGTAGCCTATGTTTCAAAACATAAAACTATAATTTTTAGGCATGAGTTGTCATCTTTTCTGAATTGCTTTGGTAAATAATGATCACCACTATTAGAATACAAGTTAAATTGTAAATAATCATTTTAATATTAACAAATCTTTTCAAATGAATTTCTCTTCTGCTTCAATCCCACAGTATGTCCGAAGCGTCACAAAGTAGAAGAACACCAATCAGCAAACCACCTGAACAAAGGACTGAAGCGAGTAATGAAGATACAATTATTTTTTGTGATCAATTTATTTATTTATTTATTTTTCATTACATTTCCATTTCTATTCATCCAGACCCCTTATCTGCACCCTTATCCCGGGGGTAACATTGATTATGGACGGTAACATGGAAAGAAAAAATAAAATAAAATAAAATAAGAATAGTTTTTTGAAACAAAGAAAAACCAAGATGATAAATTAACTGAATAAAATGCAAGACAAGTGCCTCTAATGTAAAAGATAGAAAACGTATCTCTGCATAGATCATTTTTGGTGCCGTGGTGTATTCTAATTGTCTTGTTTTATCTTGAATGGAGATGATCTGATGATCTAATGACACTGATTTTCTGTCGTAAGCTATACATTCACAGAGACGTCATTATGGTCTGAGGAACCAAGGAGCCACATGTTACCTCAACAGTGTCCTGCAAGTTCTCTACATGACGCCTGAGGTCCATGACAGGTTTGTAGTAGAACTGCTTTATATAGAAAATGTACTAAGTGTGAAGAAAACAACTTAAATTTAAACTCCATTGCTGAGCATAGCAGCAAAGTACTATTGTTGCGGCTTCCAAACAAACCTTTAAAGCCGCTGGGAGTATGAGGTTGGGTCCTCTACGTAGATTTGTGACGCGCTATAGTAGATTATGATAAAGATACGCTGAGATCCAACAATGCTTTTGGTGCATTTATTGTGAAACAAAACAGCACAGAGCTATCACAGCGCAGCAAGGATGGATAAACGTAAAAATGAGACTTACAGATTAAACAGGAAACAAGGGTGATTAATGAATGAATGAGTAGCGGTCAACAAAAATTACGGCTACTCCCAACCCTGACTCTCTCTCTCTCTCTCTCTCATCTGTGTCACCGGTGAGTGCCCACCTTTACGCACACACACTTCCGCACGCACACACGCCCACTCCCAGGTGAACCACCCCCTCTGCAACACACACACACACTCAAACACACCGTGCTGCTCATCTTCAGCCTGTATGTCTCTTACAACTATTATTAATTGAGAAACAATTGTTCTTTAAGACTGGGTCAAGATCAGACAGATTTGAAGCTGAAGAAGCTCTTCGAAGCCCTTAGGAAAGACACAAGTGGAAAAGCAGCTATCACAAGCACACTTGGGATTGCAAATGGTAAGACAAGATCCAATGAGTGATGGATAAAGAAGTCATAGATCAGAGATGAATTCAGTGAGATTTGTTAACTGAATCAGTATGTTGTGTTGTGTTAAAATGTTTCCCTTTGCAGTGTATGAACAACGTGATGCAGCTGAATGTCTGGAGCTGATTTTACAGAAGGTCAGCCCACAAGTCTCTGAGGTGAGGACACCCAACATAACTAGAATATTTACAGGTGACAACAATCCGAATGATGTGTGGTGGTGACAGTTGTTTGTGTTTTCCAAGCTTTTCCAGGGGAAGTTGACTTACACAACAACATGCAATAAACGCCATATTATCAACGAAGAGACAAATCCTTTCTGGACTCTTCCACTGTCGCTGAGAGACACAGACAATAAAAAGTACAGTGTGGTGAGTACCAGACAAAATCAAAAGGGGTTATGATGATATTCTAGTATATCAACTCTGTGTTTTTACAGGAAGAATGCTTCAATAAATGTTTCCAACCAAAATCATACGGAGACAACATGGTGTACTGTAACACATGTGGGAAGAAAACAGAGGCAGAAAGTGTGAGTATGGATTAATGTTAAAAACAACTATAAACTGTTGCACTTTATACAGTAACTACATTGGTTTACAATAGTACTGATACCCTCCGTGGCAAGGAGTGTAGTTTTAAGTTTTAATGCCACCTGGGGCCTTTCACCCCAGGATATAATGGAAATCAAGAAAAACTATTCAATGAGAAGAAGAGAAAAAAAAAAAACTACAAGGCTTGTGACTGCGGAGGCAGATACATCATATAAATTGAGAAAAGACAATATTTCAGACAAATGGTAATCTAAAATGATTTAAGACAGGCAATGAAGTAGAACACACTAACACTCTAATAAGAAATACATCTATAACAACAAGATAAACTCAGTGGACTGGAGCCTCTAGTGGGGAGGCAGAAAGATGAGTGCCCCTTCTCACTTCCCTATGGTGCACGACAAAACCATAGACTGTAAGGACAAAACCTAAAGGCACTGGGTGGGACTCACCACCTCAAAAGTGTTAAACCACCACCAGGAGGCAGCACAAGAGAGCCAGGTCAGGGCCTTTTATACTCAGCTAAGGATGGGATGGGATGGGAAGAAAAGGATGGGAAGGAAGGGATGGGATTGGGTAGGAGTCTTCCTTGGGCTGCGTTCAGGTTCACTACGCTGTGCTTCACTACAAGTCAAATAATCTTACTTTTGTTGTTTAGAGTTGTGAGATGGATCGATCCCCCCAAATTCTGGTTCTACTGCTCAAGAGGTTCAATTTTGACTACATCACCATGTCAGATGTCAAATCAAACTGCAATGTGACCGTGTCAGAGACATTACAAGTGAAGACAAAGGTGAGAAGAAGTACCTGACCCGGAACTCATAAATATTGATGAAGCATTGATGTTCTATATTCACTGAAGGATGGTTTGACACTTGCTGGTTCATGCTATATGCTAATCAGCGAATCAGTATAAAAATATAGGCCTACAGACGTTTGTTGGTACACCTCCGTTAAAGAAAGAAAACCCACAATTGTCACTGAAACTACTTGAAACTGGCAAAAGTTATAGTAAATAAAAATTCTGTAAAAATTAACTAAAAAAATCAGACATTGCTTGTGAATTACGGTTCAACAGAATAATTAAAAAAACAACAACAACTAATGAAACTGTCATGGACGAAAATGATCGTACCCTTAAATTAATCTTACCTTAATATTTTGTTGCACAATATTCTTATTATTATTATATATTTTTTTTTTTACAGAATCTTTATTTAGTTTCAATTTGTTTTATTGACTATTGTAGGTTTTTCTTTCTTTAATGGAGGAATACCAACAATTTTGTTCACATCTGTTTATATATAACTGACATGACATTTACTGCACAACAAAACATGATTTTTGACCACTGTAAAAGAACATAATCCTGTTGTGATGCCGCTGAACAAATGTGTGTGTTAGTGGTAAAAACCGTATATGATCGTCCCCTCCCCCATGCATCACCTGATACCTGTGCCTATAGACTCAATCTACACTGCCACCCTTGAGGATTCATCTGTAAATTACGAGTGACAGCTCAAATAAACAAGACATACACGTGGCTCTTTTACCAACAGCAACATAAACATAGACATTACATGGTTTCTGTCAATGTTGTTTTTATGTATTAGATCTTCTTTTATTCCCTTTTTTTTTTTTTTACAAAACAGAACAAACAGTACAAACTGTATGGGATGGTGAATCACAAGGGCAGTCTGAGTGGTGGACATTACACAGCTACCATCAAGTCCAGTGACGATGAAACCTGGTTTGAGTTTAATGACAGTCATGTTGAGGAGGTGACACTGGATCTACAACAGACATTTTTACAGTATGCAACTAAAAATAATAATAACTGACATACTAAATTAAACATTCAATTAAATTGCTCTTGTTGTTTTTATTGAACGTTGCAGGTTAAAAATAAGCCATTTGAAAACAGGTATGTTCAGTAAAGTGTAATATATATATATATATTTTTTTTCCCCCCAGGTCGACTGTATATCTTCTCACATACAGAGGTAGGATTGGTATAGTACATAAAAATATGAGCCATGGGTGTGATATTAATAATATTCATATTTTTTTCTCTTCTTTCAAAGCTGTGGACTCACAGACATCCTGTGAGACAAATTCAGTAGATCGGACAGAGGAGGAGAGACAACACCAGTGTGAAACCACTGATGTCACAGAAGATAAGTGTCCAGAGACTGAGGAAGAGGGAGTTGATGTTGATGAACAGGAGACATCGGTAGAGGAAACAACTGTAGTGACTAGAAGAGAGGAAGCTGATGCACAAAGTGTAGTGGAGACATCAGAAAGTGTCCAGGACGCGTCAACAGCAGAGACAAGTCATGAGGGTGCGGAAGCTGGTGCAGAAAATGTACAGGAGGCATCTGAGGTTGAAACACAAAATGTAGTGGAGACATTATCAGAAAATCATTCAGACGAGGCTGAAAAACAACAGGTTGAAGACCTGGTAAGAGACGAGGTGGAAAACAGAAGACTAGTAGGAGAAATGGACACCGATGATAAAGACAGTAGACGTCCTTGTGTCTCACTGTGGAACTACATGAGACTTCTCTGTGAGCAGGTCAAATATCTAGGAGTGAATGTAAAACCTGTCATGTATTTTTTCATTGTTTCACATTATTATTATTATTATTATTACATGTGATGCTTTTGACCAAACTCAGTATGTTCTTTCAGAGCTTCAGCTCCTGGATTGTTAAGCATAAATCCTATAAGATCTGATATCACAGTAATCAAGAATGTAATGATTCTTTTAATCAACCTCTTCAGTTTTGTCTTATTAATTTTCTGATTAGCCTGTAATGTCCCTATGTGACATTAAATTATAATTAAAATGATCAAATCACAACATTAAATATGATAAATTATACACTCAAACACTGTTTTGTTTGATGTGTTAATGACAGTCTTTTGTTCAAAAGATATTCATTCACATCAGCACTTTTTGGTTGAATCTGAATTTTAAATAATTATTTGATGAATTCTGTATTATTAATTATTTACTGAAAACAAACAACAACTTTATTTTCAAAATTACAAATCTTTGTATTTCAGAAACATTTTATGAACTTAATTTGGTCACAATGCTCTAAAAAAAAAGGAGCCATGACAAAAAAAACTGGTTATGATTCGACATTCAACATTTTAATGAGGCATACAATAGGTAGCCTATTTTAAATAGAAATGTAGATTAATGTAGATTAACTTTTGTTGGATATGTAAATTATCTAATTGATCTAAACAGAGGAATGGTATTGACTCGTCTTTTACATGTGCAATTTAAAATCTGACCAGTAGGGGGCAGAGTAGGATCTTAAGTGAGAATGATCTCTGTCATAAACCTTACAGGTTGATAGGGTATTGAATATGAACACTTTGATTTTATTGATAATTTTATAACAAATGTTTCCAAAGTGACTTAGAAATTAGGACGGTCTCAGGCTTGAGCAGAGAATTAACCCTGGAGGTTGTGATGCACTTATCAATGACTCAAAACAATTTCAAGATTATGTTGGATGTTGTATTGCCCAATCTATGAGAGAAGACCTATTGGTCCATTAATATTAATGGCTAACTGCAGAGACTGGAGGCACTTTTGCACCAGTTCATTGTGAAGCAGACTTTAAGGCTTCTTCCTTTTAATAATGTTCAACAAAGATTTAACATTATGTCACTTGAACCAACCAGTCTTCACCATGGGTTACCATCTGTTGTGTAGTCTCATGTCCAGCAAAAGTCCCAAATATTTGTTGTAGAGAAGACTGTGACCAAGTCTGTAAAGCTGCATCACAGACACCTACAACAGCCAAAGATGGAGACAGTTCCTCTGGTTGCTGCCATCGCCGTAGTGCTGATTGGTCTTAATCCTGGACCTGGATAAAAGTTGCGTTCTGAACAGTCTGTAGACATTTCAGTGCTTTTTCGTGATCGTGTCCCACACTAATGAAAGCCTCACCAATCACCTTGTGAGTGCAACACTGCTACAGCCAGAGATGTTTGAGCGGTACTGCCGGTGTTTCCCCACTAAGGCTCTGGACTCCACCAGCAGGGCGTACCCAATGCTGAACAAGGACAAGCTCATGAGGGAACTGTACAATATCTACAGTGGACGAGAATTCAGGGGCTGCTCTGGTGCACTGGATCTGTATGAGGTTATACAGAGGTTCAACCTCCAGGAGACTTTTCCACAGACTGTGACTCTGTTGAACATCCTCATAACCACTCCCATCACAACAGCTAAAGCTGAGAGGTGTTCTTCCACCTTCAAAAGAATCAAGACATCCCTGCAAAATGCAACGGGACAGCAGCTGGTCATGCTTTCAATGGAAAGGGAACTAGTCAGGAACATGGCTGATTTCAATGAGAGGGTTATTGATCACTTTGCTGCTTTGAAAGAGAGACGGGACAAATTTCAGTATCAGCAGGGAATGCAACATGAATCATCTTTATGATTGCACTTATTGTGTCTTTGAGGGTGAGCTGATGAATGACAGCTCCTCTGTTTATTATGACAGTGGGATGTTTATTCATTGTAGAGCCACATTCATTATTCAACATAGTAAACTCAATGATGTCCACAAACACCTATACAGCCTTGTAATAATCATTGTTGCCATCTAGTGGCCGACTATTGGACTCAGTGTAATGTTGTAAATATTGCAAGGCTATATATCCTGCATTTGAAGCCTGCATTCATAACTTTACTTTTTTTAGAAGACAAGAAGCTACACATACATTTGTATCTCTTCATGTTTGTGTCACAGCAGCCTCCCCTGAGAGATTTGGCAGGAGGTCGTTGCTGTTAAACGTTTGTATGATTGTTCAGATACCTTTGATATCTTTAGAGGAATTTCATGCCCTTTGTTATGAAAATATGAGATGATCAAAAAATCCAAGGGCATGTGGGGAACGGGCGTGGGGGGTGGGGTTGACATACAGCAGTTGCAAGTGTAAGTTTATTTTGTTTGATCTTAATGATGGTCTCTTATTTTAAAGATAATGATATGTATCAGCCCTTTCAATTTTATCTTATTTTATTGACAACTTTATTTTTCACATATTTGTACATCTTTGTATTTCTGATACATTTTACCAGGTAAATTTTGTCACATAGCTCTTACAGAAGAGCCATGACACAAAATAGTTATAACTTGCTAGGATGCACAAACTGATATTTCATGTAGAGTGATTTATGTTAACTAAATGTTAGAAAAAGAAAAATGGAAAAGACAAGAGTGTAAAAGTAGTAAGGTGATGATGAGGTTTGCAAATAGATTCTGAAATGTAGATCAACTTTTGTTAGTTTGTAAATCATGTATTATAAATAGTGAAAATATACGCACATCCCTTGCTTGGGGTGCTGGGCCAAATGGACAGTAGAAAATAGAAAAAAGATATATATAGATGTTACACGGGTGAAACACATTATGATGATGACCTGATGAAGGGCTGAGAGCCCGAAACGTTGTGTCAGTAAAATATTCTGGAGCAAAAACGAGGTTGTGCGGGCTGTTTTTTCTATTTTCTAAATCATGTATTATCAAAACACTGTACAATAAAATCCTCTTTTAATCAATACTGACTCTTGTACATGTGCAATTTGAAATCTGACTAGAAGGGGGCAGAGTAGGATCACGTCAAAACGATCTGTCTGTCTCTCAGATTTTTCTCCAGGAGAAAATAAACACACATAACCATCTCACCTACTTTCTCCTTCATGTTACCAGTCTGATTTACTGTTATGATCCAGTTTATTCCATGTTTTTCCAAAATGCAGACAATTTAATAATATAAGGGCAGTGGCTGATGACGACACTTTGTGGTAAGCGGAGAAAACCAGTGTAGCCCAACTACAGTCGTGTAAATTACTGTAAAGGTGTGGGATGAATTAGAAGTGAACATCAGATATCAGTGAACTGTGTCTGTCTGTCCCATCATGTCTCACAGGAAGTGTGAATCACAACAAATCTGATGTTTTTATTATTTTATTTTATTTTATTTTTATTTCACCACACATAAAAGAATTAAATTTTCATACACTCATCATAACATCCTGATCTGCATCACAGATATGTTATCACATGTCAGCAGTGGATGACATTGTGTAATATAAAAGGCCTGGACAGTGAGATGAAGAGTGGAGCCTGCAGGCTGATTGGATGATTTGTTAACTGGTGGTCCCTTTAGAAATACTCAATGGGGTCGTCGAGGGTCTTGTTTTGCTGCAGAGCAGTCAGCTCAAGTTCTCTCCCATAGCATAGAAGCATTTACCAAACACGTAAGTGAATAAATTCATCTGGACCTGCAAGTAGGCAAAAAGAAACACAATGTGTCCACCTCATGTCTGGATATTCATTGGACAATTATTCATTTGTTCAGTGATCCACAGGGTTACTGCAGGCTGAAAAAGCAAACAAACAGTCTCCACTGTACAATGACAATAAATAATCTAATCTAATCTATACCACTGTAAACCTACACAGGAACGACAGGGGGTGCTGCTCCATATGCAGTTCATGAACATATTTCACAAACTCCAAAGGGACGTATGCACTCAAATTTTCAGATTTTCAGGAAATGTGGAACCAAGTATGGAAACAGTGAGGTTGCTGACAGACAATGATCCTACTGTTTTTTCTTTTGCGTAAATATATATACTACTTAATTGTTGTTACAGTAGAATTATAACCCAGACTCTTGTAGCCATGAAGTAGCTTACCTTACAGCAAACATCTAAAACATTAGCACCAACAACTTGCATGAAAGATATCTAGACACACGATAACTGTGGTGTAAGTTTGGTTTGATGTACTTTCTTACCTCAAAATTCGTTTTTTCCATCTAAATTTGGATGTGTCTGCCACAAGGTGGTACATCTCATAATTATGGAAGAAGAACTAAACTGAACATACAGTAAATCAGATGATTCATAACTTGTTTCTGATTGGAGAAATTGGAAGTGTTACAACAGACCCATGTTACAACTATCTTTGGTCTCCCCTGTGTAGCCAGTGTTGCCCAGTTTAATTTAACGTGCAGCATGAATATGTTCATGATCAGTGTGCTTGTGGTCTGGACTAGTCCTGAATTCTTATAGTTGACAGGATGCTCCAGGTTTGATTTGCTCCCTGAACTGCTTTCAGCAATGGTTTGATATTCAGTGAAGGAGAGAATGGGAGAAGGTATCAGACAGCACAACAGAAAATACAGATTTTTACTCTAATTTGTGTCTCTATGCTATTCTATGGTGTATTAGCTATTGTTAATATGTTTTCAGTAGTTTTGCCCTTTCCATTTGTATAAATAACTATTCTGCATTCTCAAAGTCTGTGCTTATTATTATCATTTGTTTTGAAAAAAAACTTAGTAAGCTCTAAAAACTCTTTTCTTTTGAAGTTCTGTGAGAATATTATATCATTATCAAGAGAAAATAACTCAAACTATACACAATATCTAAAAACAAATGGGCAGCCTGCATAATTGCAACTAAAACTTTTTATTTTATTTTTATGATTTACATTTCACATGAAATTGAAGAGATAACACTAACCATAAAACTTCAACTTCAACTTTATTTATTTGTCCCCAATGGGGCAATTTGTTTGCAAGAGTGGGGAGTGTGAAAAAAAAAAACACACACAGGACACACATGACAGCAATGCAAATAAACACAGATGTAAACAATGGACATAATCACAGATGTTAACAGCCAAAAGGAAAAGGAAAATAAAATAAATGAAGTAAAATAATAACAATGTTAATAATAATAACAATAATTACACTATGCAAAACCAAGGTGGCTAAAGTGCTCTGTAGAGTGCGCTGTGCAATAGGCTACCTCTTGAGGAGGGAGGCCGCAGTTGGAATGAAAGATCGTCTCTATCTATTGGTTCTAATTGGTGAAAGTCTAAAAAGGGAACCTAAAGGAAGAAGCTCAAATTATGGGTGAGAGCTGTCAGACAGGATAGACTGTGCTTTGTTGTACACCCTCTTGTCATACATATCCTGCAGGCTGCAGGGTTTCCTGGTCCCTGCCGATTATTTTACTGCAGACATTGACCACCCCAGACAATACATTTTTGTTTTTTATATTAAGGGTATGAAACCAACAGATAAGAGAGAAGGTGAGCACAGACTTAATAAAGGAACGATAAAACATATTCTCACTGCTGCCGGTCGCTGCATGCGCATGTGACCATTGGCCATCCTGTCATGAATTATAGTACTAACATCTAGACATTTAGTGGATTAGCTATATAATTTATGACATGTGTCTCACATACACTAAGTGGCTGTGGTCACATTAGAGAGATCTGCAGATTGTTGCATTTCAGTCGAACAGCTGAGTCGTGAATTCTAGTTCGGTGGTTGGCTACATGTCATTGTTCATGTAGCCTAGACATTGAGTTATGTGTAAGTTATTTTGATGTGAACTGTTTCAATTTTACTTAAAGAGGATGTGATTTAGCTGCCTGATAGAAGTAAATCTGCGAGAACAGTTGTCTATGGAAATTCCTTCCTTGTTTTAGGAGAGTTGTCCAGTAAGTTCTCAAGATTTTTAACCAGAGGACAGACTGGGTCTCAACCACAAATGAAACAAAGAAACGGCCACAATTTTTTTTCCGATACTTCCGGCAGATCAGACCCTTCAATTATTGGTCTTTAGTGTCAAAGATTATACATTGATACAGTATTAAATGTTTGTCTGATATTTGCTGGGCTGGCAGTGTTATATTCACCACTAGCATGCAAACTGGGACATGTTTTGTTGACGTGTTGACTGATTTGAGTTTATGGAGAGAAATTAATTATATTTTCATCAATCTGCAGCATTGGTCCTGTGTAATATTTGATGCATTTATTGTGTATTTGTCCTTTTTCTGTTTAATTAAGGAATACACAAATTACTTTCATGTTGATTCTTAATATAAAACCACCTCTAAAGATCTCTGAAGTTTAATAATCAACACATACTGTATATGCTTAGTCAGATCAGTTCAAAGCCGAAGAGTAAAAACAAAGAGTTGTTGTGGGAAATCTTATGGTTAAGTTTACCTGTTTGTTGAAAGTGGATACTCTGAATGTAGCCTGTCTGTAATTTTCTATAAATAATCCAAAGAAGTGAAAGAACCTCCAGGGTAAAATGATAATTCCCTGATCGTTACATATTCACATATTTGAACATTTGAACATTGGTCATAACAGTGCTTGGTCAAATCTCCTCTAAAGCCAGACCATGTGACCTTAAACTGAATGACACAAACTGAGACATACAGATTTTGAGAAGTGTAACAGTGTCTGCTGAACTTTGTGGAGTTATTCATCAGGATGAGCAACACTGTGTTGTGTGTTGGTGTGGTTACACGTATACACGTTACATGTACTGTAGCTCCACCCAGTGTCAGGTCCACCTTTCAGTCTGCTGCACAGTATAAATACAGGGCTAATTGGTTTGAAACATCAGTGGTTTCGTTCATTTGTTTGCTGATTCACCTAAAACTGCGACAATGACAGATATGCCTGGAGGTCTTGGTCCGACTCTTGATGCTGACGAAAAAGTTCAGAGCATCAGTGACAAAGTAAGTAGGAAAATGATATTTGTTACAGTGGGACTTTGGTTTTTCAAACTACTCGTGTGCTGAGTTTCATTTTGATGTGTCTTCTTTGTTTTTCAGATGAAGGCCCAAGCAGAAGCTAAAACCGGGAAGAACTACGAAGTCTTCACAGCCATTAAATACAGAACACAGCTTGTGAATGGGACCAACTACTTCATCAAGGTGATTTGTTTTTATCAAACAGAGAGGTCATTTATTTATTTATTTATTTATTTGTTTCGATGAGATCATTTTTTTAGACAAAAGAAAAAGAAATAGGTTTACTGTCTGTCACCACCCTCACTGTACTTGTTTTCCCATTCCCTGAAAATCTGAAAAAGAAAAAAGACAGTTGAATGCAGGTCTCTATGCAGTTCCTAAGGAGTATAAAAAAGTAAAAGTAAAAAGTAAAAGTATAGAAAAGAAGCACGATCTGTAGGTTAATAGTGATTATAGACTAGATTTGATTAGATTCTTTATTGTCACACAGGAAACAGTTTTGTTTTTTTCAGCCTGCAGTAACCCCGTGGATCACTGTCAGAACAAATGAACAGTTGTCCAGTGAATATCCAGACATGATGTGGACACATTGTGTTTCTTTTGCCTACTTGCAGGTCCATATGGGAGGAGTTCAATATATTCACCTACGTGTTTGGGAAAAGCTCCCATGTAAAGGGGAAGAAGATGAGCTGACCTCTCTGCAGGAAAACAAGACCCTCGACGACCCCATTGAGCCTTTCTAAAGGGACCACCAGTCAACAAATCATCCTATCAGCCTGCAGGCTCCACTCTTCATCTCACTGCCCAGGCCTTTTATCTTAAACAGTGTTATCCACTGCTGACATGTAACATATTGTGATGTAGATCCAGATAATATGATGAGTGTGTCACATTTGAATTCTTTTATGTTTGGTGAAATGAAAATTAAAAAGAACAAACAAACATATCAGATTTGTTGTGATTCCTTTTAAACAAACGTCAGATGACAATGACAGTTGTGTTTTGAGTGTCTTCAAGATGAGTATTGTCCATGACTTGTGGACAGTAGTGTGTGTGAAGTGTATTTCCTCTAAAACAGAACAATTAGTGAAAAAAAAATTCAAATGACTTATATCTGTTCCACATTAAATTATAATTTAGATTTCATATTCTACCAAAGTAGAAAAGCCAAAACGTCAGTCAACACGTCAACACATGGCCCAGTTTGCATGCTATAACCTACAGTGCATAACAGTGTAAGCCCAGCAAATATCAGCCAAACATAAAATACTGTATTGACTCTTCTTTTACATGTGCTATTAGAAATCTGACCAGAAGGGGGCAGAGGAGGATCACAAGTTAAAATGATCCTCCATGTTTGCTGGCACAGCCCATGTTTCTGTCACAAGCTTCACTAGGAATTTTACAGGTTGACGGGATATTTAACAGAAACATTTTTGTTGTTGTTGATTTGTCATTGACAAGAATAACCATTCCCAAAGTCACAGTTTTGAAGACACAGTTAAGTCCTTTACAAGTGTATTTTAAAAATCTAAACAATAAAATCACAGAAAAATTAAAGGCAAATCATCATAAAAGAGCACCTAAGTCCTGATTAAGTTTTCGTACAATTTCTTGCAATGAGCTTAATACATTCTGAGAGGTGACCAGTGTGTGAATGTCACCTGTGTTTTCCAGAGTCTTTCCTCTGTCTAACTTCATCTCCTCTCGTCTCTGCAGAGTCTGGTTCCTGCAGTGAACGGCTCAGTGGAGGGTCGCTGCTACAGACACAGGTGTCTGGTTCTGAGTGGGTGGACTGTCCAGCAGGAGGCGCCATGGTCCATGAAGCAACATGACCCCATAGGGCTGTTACTAACCACGGGCGTCTGAGGTATTAGAAATAATAATAACCATCGTGAAAGCTCCTGTTATTACATGAATTTAAAAACAATTTTAAAAAAATGTTATTAGAAAAATGAAGACAACAACTTTGATGGCTTTCTTCATCTTTCATAAATTTGAAGACATTAGTCATAGTCAAGATATTATTTACTTTCAGTTCACCAGTTTTAATCATTTCACACATGATGTTCATGAATGAAACTGAAATAGCAAAATCAAAAAATCTGAAAAAGAAAATATTGTAATAAAATGAGGAAATGCTGTGAATTATTCTCATGCAACATTGATGTGTCATAACACCACAGCATCAATAAAAAATAACTGGGAGAAGTTTTCTTCTTGTGATTTATTTCCTATATGAAACATTTGCAGGAACAAACATGTTGGTCTTGCTCCACTGGTTTATCTCATGCATATTCATTTTGGAGAAAGATTAAGTTCAACCATGAATGCCTCTGCTGTGCCTAACCCTAATCCTACAGTTGTTAGTCATGAACACAGGTCTAATAGTCTACAGAGGTTTCACTTTTAATCTCAGCCATTAGTTTATGGGAAATCATATGACAGCAGAACAAACATATGAAGTTTTGTGTTTAAAACTTGTGTAAATGACTCTCATTACTGGAGCTGTAGACTCAGCATTACGTATGATTGATACAGAGGGAACAAATTCATTTTAATTTCTAATATAGTACCAATAGATTTGCAATGTGATACAGTTCTGATCAGCTCTAACTGAAGACCACCAATCAGAGCTTCATATCTCCTCAGGCTGATGTCACTAAGCAGAGAGCAGAGTGTGGTTTCCAGCTCTGTTCAGCTCTGACCATGCTGGACCCATCCAGCGTCAGTGAATTTAGTGTCTCTCAACGAACCTACTAGTTTTCAGCTCACTGTTTCTATTTCTCAGATAAAAGGCTTCCATGGTTTAATCTTCTGTCCTGACAGGAGGTTGTGTCTGTACCCCGACATTAGTCCTCCTTCAGATGAACGTCTCCTGCTTAACACAAGGTTAGTATGGTTTAAAAAGACATCTCCTTTGTACACAGTAACCTCTACCTCATATTTACTTTGTTTTATATTCAGTGAGTTCTATGAGACGTTAACCTCAGTCCAGGACTGGACCTGGTCTCTGGTCTCTGCAGCCACAGCTCTCGGCTCCATTGCTGCTCTGTGTCTCCTGGCTGCTCTCATCGTGTCTCACAGGAAATTTGTCTCCTGCAGCATCAGGATCCACACTGAGACACAGCTTCACAGGCACAGTTAAAAACTTTGACTTACAGTGTTTTGAGGTTCAAATAAACTTAATAATAAACTTTCCCCACCTGTAACATTTTATCTGCTCTAAAAATGTTAAGTAAACAGAAATAATTCACTCAAACAAACATTGCATTGTTTACCAAAAGATTTATTGAACAGGGGGCGTCGTATAGCGTATAGCTGTATGCATGCATGCATGTATGTACAGAGGCTGTGGTCCTGGCTGCAACTAGGTTTGAGTTCCACGGCCCTTTGCTGTCATTCCCTATTTCCTGTCTGTCTGACGGTCCTAACAATTGAAGGCATAACCCCCCCCCCCCTCAAAAAACAAAGAGTTTTATTAAACAGAAAGTAGCCTATAGTTAAAGTACATTTTATCAACTTGTTTCCTGCCTCACAGATAATGATGATATGATATGATAAATAGATGATAAATAGGCTACTCAAATTTAACAATGCCAAGATACAGACAAACAATAAATATAACTTTAAAATGAAGAATGAAGTAACGTAATCCAGAAAACTGACTGACAGAGAAAAATATTATAGATTTAAATAAGAAAATATCAATATTGTTCTCTTTTTACACAGAGCTAAATGGTGCTCTGTTGTTTATGTTAAGTTAATACCCTCTCCCACACAGGTATAGAGGTCTGTCTGGGGGCAACTCCACTGGAGCATTGTATGAAATAACTACTTGTTTCCAAACAATCATCTGTCAGCTTCAAACACACAAAACAAAACTCCTCCTTGCACCGAGAACAGATGATGTTCTTACATTTTTTTCTGTTATGCTCTAACAATAAGCCACAGGTGGGACAGGCACGGATGGACGGACAGCCACTGACGCTCACATCCTTAAAGATGATCTCTGAACATGTACGCAATATCTGCAGCGGCATATTGATGCAGTCATCATATGCACAGTGATCTGAATCTCGACCTCTCCATTTCCTCAGACACTGCCAGCAGAATTCATATGTCTTCTTTGTGTCAGCTGTGCACAGGGTGCAGAGGACCCGCAGGTGATCAAGTTCAGTCCTCACCACAGCCGACTTACAGCCAGGACACTGTTGGTTAAAAAATATTTACCAATGAGAAATATTTTTCTCTACCGAATATGTTTTCAAAGCAGTTTTAGACAATATATTAACACACTTACTTTTTTGGCACTCATGTAATCATAGGCTGCTTTCTCACTCAGTTTCTTTTCAAAGTACTCTGTTTCTTCAGGGGTCAGAAGAGCCATCTTACGAACCTCCTCATACGGCCACTCAACATTACAGTGGCCACACACAAAGGTGATCTTTCCCTGTGGAGAGAAAATCAGTGAATGGTCAAAATAATAAAACATGATAAGACAATAGCCTACAAATTGTGTAATAAATGAATTGTGTAATAATTCGACCTCACTACTGGGTCTAATTTAAAGTGCGCAAACGTGATCATAAAAATTAACAAATAGCCTACTCTACCTGGTCCAACGAAACACGGCACCATCTGGTCAGAGACATGGGAGTAGCAGTGTGTCCACAGGACATCCGTGCTCTCAGAGACTTGTAGCCGATGTACTCAACTGTGCCACAAAAAATACACTGTTCGTGAGTCACAGCCGTATAACAACATAAAAGTGCACAAAGATGATAATCTTTAAATCGAAATATTTGGTCTTTAAAATAGGCCTACTTACAATCCATGTCATCATCTCCAGCGACAAATTCAAGTGTGGTGTCTGCAGGGTCGTAACACTTCTCCTCTTCAGCTGACGCTCTTGGGGGTAAAGGAAAAACATCTGTTATCAAACGTCTTCTGGAATGTGGAATTCTCCGACCGCCAGTTCTCCCTCGCTCAGTCCTGTTATTTCTTAGCGTTGGTAAAATAAGTTCTCCGCGCGCAGCTGTCAGGCGGATTTGTGATGGTCGACTGACATTATCGTTCGTTTGTCCAGTTGATCCACTAACCCTCCCGTGTCTCGCTGCCACTGTGTTGTTAAGCTGACCAGAGTTGATCTTCCTGTGAAATTCAGATGCCAGTTCGTTGCTCAGTATTTGAGCGTCACTCCTCTGTGTGGTTCCATATTCACGGTGTTGTCCAAAGTCGTTCCTCCTCTGTTCATATGTTGATTTGTTCTGTTCCCGGTCACCTGACACACCGCCGTGCAGTTGACTGGACGAGGTGCCCATCTCGACTCGGTGTCTTCACGATCCGACAGCGAAACAATTACTGAGCTTTTATCGCTTGAGTCACGTGGTTTGCCCGAGTGTAGGCTGATGCATATGTGACAGTTGACAGGTCCTGTCACTATGCCTCCAATTGATGATGTGCCCTGGCTACTTGGCCACAGGGGTGTCACTGTGGGTGACTGGTAAGCGCGCATGCCTATTACCTGGGAGGTGCGGATTCAATCCCCGCCCGGGCTCTCTTCACCTTGCCAGACATAGGCTGTCAGAGTTTTGGTTTCAACTGACGGATCGCACCTCAGCATCACAACACATCACAGTCCTCCAGTCTGTCAGTGAGCTGCCGCCTGCTGATAGAAGTGTCGCCAGGTAAAATGATCCAGATCAAAGTGCTCGGACCACGAGGAGAGGACAAGATCATCGACCTGTGTTCAACTGAAGAGCGGATGATGAAAATGACTGTGCACCACTTGAAGAAGAAGATCACAACAGAACTGTCGCTGAGTACGTTTAACTCTTTGCCTTAGTTGATTTTATAGAAAGCAAAGTAGGCTATAGGCCTAATAAATAAAATGGAAAATAATAGGGGGGAAAAAACCTAAGTCAAATTGAAAGTTATCTAAATCTATCAGATAAATAGTTTACTGTATTGTATTGTTTACTAGGGAGCCAAAGGATCAGTGCTAATTGCCAAAAATAAAACTGGTTGTATGTATTATTATATCCGAGGCAAAATTGTGACATAAACAAGACAAAAACGACCTTAGTTTTCTCTTTTTGTCTCAGTAGAAAATTAATACTTGAGGCTGTTGATTTTATTTATTTTTTTTAGAGAGTGAGATCCGCCTGGTTTATGGAACTGTGCAGCTTGAAGACACAGCTCTTCTCTCATCCTACGGGATGAAGCACCTCTCCACCATCCACACGCTCCTCGTGCTCCCCGGAGGAAACTGATGAGGACAGGAATGAGCCGACAGATTCTCCACTTCTTAAAAATTAACTAAACGTATGCCTTTATTGGACAGCACAGTGGGGGGAGACGCAGTCAAGATCATCTCGGTCGTTAATTCGAACGACCGAGATTGGCTGCGTTGGCCAATGTGAGATGTGCTTTTAGACAGGCTTTTTAATTGAATAGCTTTTCAGTTTTAAAAAAATGCTTCCCATCGGGAAATTGTTATTTTAGAGTATATTGTGCTATGGTTATTCGTTATTCGTTTATTTATTACAGTTTTATTATAGACAAAATTGTAATAGAATTCATTCAGAAGTCATCTAGATAGTCGAAAAACCTTCATGTCTATTGAGAAAAGCAAAATACAATATATTATCTTATGAGCACCAAAACAGTCTCCTCAAATGTTTTGAGAGGAGAATAAGGTGCAATGTATATATTGTGCAGGAGCCAGAACCACATGATACTCTACAGCTGTTTTATCAATGTGATTTTTCCACTTTAACAAAAAATTCAATTAATTCAGTCTGTCTTTACTATTAAATGATTTTACTCTTACCCAATGTGTTGCTTGTAATCTGCACTGCTTGTTTTTTTCAAATTTTATTTTTGATGTCATTGTCCTGCATTTTCTGGGCTGGACAGTGGGAAAGTACCAAACTTACCTGCTGTTGTGCTTAATCATCACCTAAACAAGTAAACATGTACTTAGACAGGTACTTAAGAGAAGTACAGTTTTATTAAAGGGATGAATGTAGTTAGACTGCATTCTGCGACTGGGTGGAATCATTTTACCGAAAAAAAGGATATAGTTTTATTTTAAAGTTTTTTTGTGTGTGTTGTGTGAGTGAGTTGTTATTTATTTTTTTTTAGTTTTGCTTTCTATGCTTTATTGTAGACAAAAAACAAAACAAAACAAAACAAAACAACATGAGTTAAATTTGGTAGACACCAAAACAGGTTGACTCGAGGTATGTGGGGGAAATCTACAAGTGTCAGTACATGTGAAGCTCTGATCTTAAAACTGCCGAGTCAAAATGATGAAAATCCGCTGAGAGAATTTGTTTTTCGTCAGTTAATGTAATTGATCAGAGCAGTTCTCTATTATTGTCATGCATGTGGTTTTTCTCTTCCTTGAAAAACATGGGTGTGCACTTAAAGCAGAAGTAAGTGATATATTTGTGTTAATATAAGTCTTAAATAGTTATATCTTCCGACAGCAATCACTTATATAGAGTGTTTGGTCTGAAACACAGGTCTGTCAGTCACTCTGCTCTGCTGTAAGCCGAGGAGAAAACTTTCCTTGTATCCTACAAGCTTTATCCAATGAGGAGAGAGAACGGCATAAAGGGGCAGTCCTCTCTGTGTGTGCAGCCAAGGGATGCGCGTGAATGTGGTGACGTAGGGACGAGGGCGGGGACTGCTAACTCCATCTGCTGACAAGAAGTTAGCCAAAACGACCGGATCGCTTACTTCTGCTTTAAGTGCACAATTGTTTGTATACATATGCAACTAGTGATGACTTTATTTGTCACCAAGTGTAACTAGTAAATAACATACTCAGATGGAGTGGCTTTAAATAAGTGCAACAAGTAGGACACAAATAGACAAGGACTTTTTATGTGTGAAGTTTGGAAACACATTTCTATGGAAGAAATTTAGTGTCATTAGCAAAAGGCAAAGAATAGAGAGAAGAGGATGCAACCAACTGCTGGAGGGGCGCCCCATAATGATTTATGTCCGCTGGCGCCCCCTCACTTTTCTGTGTAGAAAAAAAAAACCAAAACAATAAACAAACAATGACAAACATGTTCCTAAGTTGGCAGATACATGTCTGCAGCAGGAATGCTCTCACGCCGTTTTCTAGAAACGCCACATTTTTACTGTAATTAGAGGTGTGGCACAAATGCCGGCGCGTTTGCACGACCGTCTCGATATATATTTTTTTTTTTCAAGTGTCTATCATTTACGCAGTAGAAATGCGGTTCAACTACTGTGATCGGGAAACTCTCCTCTTTCAAATACGCACGGCCGCACGCACTTGATGACCTGTCAATCAAAACACCAACTGTGAAGCGCTTCGAAACATAAGAGTCGTTCAGAGAGAGAGAGAGAGAGAAGCAGTGAGGATGATGACGGTGCTTCAGAGGTTTAACACTAGAACCGCCGTGAGGTCATTTTGACCTCTCTCGCTTCTTAAAGCACGTAACTCTGTTTGCGTAAAAACCCTATGTCTCCCAGTCGGTGACTTTTCCTAAAAGTGTGTTCTACATCATCTTATGCGTTTTCACGATTCTAGTATAAAAGAGAACGAAAAAAAGAGTGATTTTACCTAGAACCGCCAAGAGGTCATTTTGACCTCCATTCATTCTAATGCAAAAATGCTAAATGTACTGCATTTATATAGCCATATATATTATAAAGCCAGCCAGACACACAGTTCAAAACACATTATGGTAATGCTTCACATTCATATACATACACATACTTTACCAAAAATAACAATAGTCGTTGCTAGGCAACCAATATAGACGACTCTTTATTTTTCTATTTTTCGAACAGTGTGTGTAAATAAAAAAAATATAAAACTGATTTTCCAATCATTGCACTGGGCTAAAGAATGTCCATTTAGTCACTCAGTTTGTCAGTTAGTTAGTTAGATAGTTAGTTATTTAGTTAGTTGGTCATTTTGACCTCATCCCACAACACAACACGAGTTCAGATATTAGAAAGTTGTCAAACAGTTAAAACAGGTGTCAAACAGATAACAAATGAACATTACTCATAAACATTGAACATAACAATGACAGTCCCTTGCTCTCATGAGAAATGGACATGAATTCAGAAATTTGTAACAATTTAGAAAATTTTTATATACACACACTTTTCGAAAAATAGAAAAATAAGAGTCGTCTATATTGGTTGCCTAGCAACGACTATTGTTATTTTTTGTAAAGTATGTGTATGTAGCTATATGAATGTGAAGCATTACTATAAAGTGTTTTGAGCTGTGTGTCTGGCTGCTTATATAATATATATGGCTATATAAATGCAGTCCATTTACCATTTTTGCATTAGAATCAATGGAGGTCAAAATGACCTCTTGGCGGTTCTAGGAGTACATGGAATGTTGGCGGTTCTATAAAGTTCTGACTAATTTGATGAGGAAGATTATGAAAAAAGAAGAGAGAGTTCAGACTTCAGCCTGCTCACACAGCAGGGCCAGTAGGCCACAGCTTCAGATCAGCCTGCTGAGCTCTCAAACTAGTTTGTTTTTTGTCTATTTAGTTGATATTTGGAGACATTTTCTCATTTAGGGCTACACACATCTCATGAAGTTTGAAATGTAATGTGAAGTCAATATTTAGCTTCTGTTATCCCACATTTGAGACATTTGGTGAGAATGACAGCTAGGCCTAACATTTATGCTCAAAAAACAATTTCACAAATCTTTTTCTACACTTATCGCCTTATATCATACAGTATATTCCACTGCTTTTGTGAAGCCCATTTTTGCATACCAATTTCAAGCACCACAACAGTTTGTTCTTATGATTGTGAAGAGACTAATTTTTTCATGTCTTCACCCAGGATTTACTCAGTGTGATTTTACTGATTGTAGTGCAAGTTGTGTATCTCAGGGTCAGAGAGGACATAGAGATACACTGCTATGTTATCGTTATGATCATTATGATCATTGTTGTATTCTCTGACATTTCTGTTGACATCACTGGTATTTGAGTAGCAGGAAATAAACATTTGTCCAGTAAAAGAAAACAAGAACAAGGGCATAGTTTTATCAGTGACAGGGAAATGCTGCACTGCTGAGAAAAGACTCGCGTCACTTCTTAGCATGACAGTCATGCCAGTCTTCTGGCAGGTTTCTGAAATGTAACTGCGCTTGCTTTATAATTAATCCGGCAAGGTTGCCAACGTGACGTAGACTGTCAATCGAGAACAGAGAGACAATGAGAGTGAAACCATTTTCACTCAGCCGGACTGCTCTCAGTGCATCATGGCAGACCGTAGGTATGTATCACCTGATTTTTTCTCTAATCCTCATTTTCAATTTAAATGATGTAAATGTATCAATAATAATCATATGCTCATGTTTTACATGATAATATCCTTGCAGTAGCCTATTCATTGTGTTTTTCTGAGTGTTATGCTTGCAATCACTGTGAAGGAAATAAAATTGCAATTATTTACTATAATTTCCTAAATTTATAGTAAAGTGATAGTACAATTTTGTCTGTTAGTTTTGTCTGTTAAAATACTGTACAGTAACTTATTTCTATTACTGCCTACTGTCTACTACTAAAACTGTATCAGAACAATCAATCATTATAAAATGTAACTATAGAAACTAAAGCGATTTGTACATCATATATCATCTGGTGGCATTGCAGAAGTCAGTCTGCAGTGATTAGTAACTAATATTTTTTTCAGACAATCTCAAAACAGTAAAATGTGTTGATGTGTTGCGATCTAGCTGTGACAGTTGAAGAGTCAGTGGAAGTAGACAGATGGCGCCCCCTCCTTGACTAGACATTGATAGCAGTTTATCTTTGCAGTGTTACGGCTGATGGCTTGATTAAGACATGAAAACAACATAATAGAAAACATATCAAAACAGTGAAATAATAATACAGGTGAATATTCAACAGAACGAGAAACTCTATTTTCAGGGAAGAAACAAGAATACAGATGATCAGCTCCAGGAAAAAATCTCTGGGTGAGGAGGAAGACACAGACAAGAAGAAACGAAAAGGTAATTAAGATGCGGAGAGAAATGTAAGGGAGGTATAGCAGAGTTGTACTGTAAGTTGAATTTCCAACTATCAAAGAGTTCAGTCGCATTTCCTTCTGCAAATGTCTCTTTAATGGAGAGCAAAATGGTGGATGAATATTTTACAAACTCACTTTATATGAAAACACAACACTATATAGGCTATTCCTTATACAACACGCATGTCAGAATTAGTATGTATTGAAATCAGTACCATTGTGTAGCTTATTCATCCGCATGTTGCTTTCAAAATCCTCAAAATTGACCAGTTGTAATGTCAATGTGTTTCCTTCTCATGAAGTTTCTGACCGACGGAGAAGTCATTATGGCCTGGAGAATCATGGAGCCACATGCTATCTGAACAGCGTCCTACAAGTTCTCTTCATGACACCTGAGTTTCATGACAGGTTTGAAGCAGCATTCTTTGTTGTTGTTGTTTTTTTAATCTTTGGTGAACTGTGATACATTGTGATCATCATGGGGACATCTGTCCTGCATAGATAGAGCAAAATAGAATTTTTTGCTTTTGAATGCACTCATAAGACGAATTTGAGCAATATTTGACTGAGAGTTAATGAGTTTATATACATATTAGTAGAAGGGATAATGTGAGTATGAAAACTATATCCACTGGAGGTGGTTAGGTTCTTGTCTCCCTTGACACATTATCAAGGATCATACATGAATATTTGGGTTTTGTTTGTCCTAGACATTCCAGCTGTTTACACAATACTCTCTTCCTAAAGGTTGGATCAAGGACCACAAAACACAGATAAAGAACTGAAAATTACCTTTGAAAAACTGAAAGAAAGAAAATGTGGAACAAAAAACATCATCAAGAGTTTGGGAATAAACAATGGTAAGTTGGCCAAGAGAAAAACAAGAATTTACAAAGAAAACAGTCACCTAACAGCTATTGAAATCCTTTGTTGACATGAATATACTGGATTTAAATGTATCTGCCATTATCAGTTTCTCAACAAAGGGATGCTGCCGAGTGCCTGGAAATGATTCTATGCAAGACCAGCCCACAAGTCTCTATGGTGTGCAGTTGTTCAATCCATAATATACATTACAAGTAAAAAGAACTGAGTGATTCATTTACATGAATGTTTCCTTATCAAGGTTTTCAAAGGCCAGCTGACTTATACTACAAAATGCAACAAAGGCCACATCATTAACGAAGAGACAAATCCCTTCTGGAATCTTCCACTGTCGCTAAAAGATACCAATGAATCATCCTACAGTGTGGTAAGGAAAGGGAAGAGAAAAAGAAAGTTTAATTTTCTTTGCAGCATCAGCATGTCAACAGTTTTCATGTTTATCATTATTTTGTTTTCTCTTTCGCATACACAAATATTTACTTACCACCAATCAGGTCAGATTTTCATTGTTTTTTAAGGTACCTGGGTGGGTTTTTTTTTCATTTATTAAAAAAAAAAAAGTATGTATCACAAAACAGATACAAAGGAAAGCCTACATACAATGCTCCGGCACAGGATTCCTGAAAAACGCCATTTTGTAATTCTATGTGACAACTGTGTTTTACAGGAAAGAGGCTTTGAGAGAGTTTTCAAGATAAAATCATACAGTGGAGAAAACATGGTGTACTGCACTGAATGTAAAACGAAAACCAACGTGACCAGTGTGAGTTTTCAACCAGCAAATGCACTTTGACTAAATGTCATACTGTTTAGTTGATCACAGTTTTGTAGAATTTTATAATCTTTCTTTTCTAGGGGTGTGACATGGTTCAATCGCCTCAGATTTTGACTCTACTCCTGAAGAGATTTGACTTCGACAACAACACTATGTCACATGTCAAATCAGACTGCAGTGTGGATGTGCCACGCACCTTACAGGCAAAGGTAAGACGAACAAGTGAAGAGAGCTCCTTATTCTTGTATTGGAAATCTTTTCATACCTGAGTGACTTCCAAGTTTTTCTTTGTAGAACAAGAAGTACAAATTGTATGGGATGGTGAATCACATGGGCAGTCTGAGAGGTGGACATTACACAGCTACTGTCCAGTCCACAGCAAACAATACAGGGACCTGGTATGATTTTGATGACACACATGTCAAACAGGTGAGGACTGATTTAAAATTAACACTTAACATTACTGTGGCTCATAATCAAACAACAGAATATAACAAAGAAGTAATTATTGAATGTTCCTCTCACTTTTGATGAATACTACAGATTCCAGAACAACCATTTGCAGATACCAGGATTTACAAGTATGTTCAAATGACTCTCATAGCTAATAAAATATTTTTGATTGAACAGCAGAAATTAAAATCTGATTATTTTTATGGAGGATTTTTTTCTGGATTTCTCTGGAAGTCAACATATACAAAAAGCCAGCTACAGTAGATCTTGTTGTCAACTACTCTCTCCATGGGCAGGAGTATGTTCGTACTGTTTGCTGTAGTTTCTCGCCTTTTTGATGCTGTATACAAGCTAACTTCAAAATGAATGCTCAACAGGTCCGACACCGCATATCTGCTCATGTACAGAGGTAAGATCACAAAAGTACAGAGAATTGTTCAAACAATGCCTGTAACACATTGTAGTATATTATCCACCTCAACTCTTTTCTTTATTGTCTTGTATTATTTTATGTTCTTCTTTGTGTATTTATTAGAGTAAAGAGATGTGTAGACTAATGCCCTGCTTCACAGGTTCTTATATTTAGCACAGATAGAATCTGTCTTGTCAGGTATCTTGAGACATGTGTTTCTTGTCTATTGCCCTTCTTTGGTGGGTTGTAGTTTCTGGGGACACTGGACACTGTCTATTCTTAAGTTTGCTTGGTCAAGAGGTTAAAAGTCAGAAAGCTAAGGATAAATTCTGTTTTTAGATCCTGTCTTTGTCTGACCATCCTGGTCAGTTATGTCCTTCTGTGGGAGAAGGTGGAGTTTTAGAAAACGTATATAAGGTTTGAGATTTCAGGCCAAGAGAGAGTCATCTCAATTCTTGGCACCAGAGATGCTCCACGATTCGGCATTTTTGTACACTGTTCTTCTTCTTGTAATAAACTCTTTTTGAATGCAAGAAAAGACGTGTCGGCGGTGATCCCTTCTCTTCATCAACACATCAATATACCACATTTTTGGCGTCACGAACAGGATGTGTTTGAGGCCTCCTTCAGCGTGGGCTGGCAGCTCCACTGGGCAGAATACCGCAACAGCCGCGGCATTTTTATTAAGGGTGAGTTTGTCACATTAGTGTGCGCTATTTTGCTCGAAGGAGCTGCTGTCTGTTTGCTGTTGGGTCTCACCGTTAAAGAATCTTTGTGTGGGAATTTGTTGCTTTGATGATTTGAAGTAGATTACCGTTTTAAATTTTACTTTATACATAGGGTGCCTTAGGCCTTTGTTTGTCTTGGTCTTTTGTTGTTTGGTTTTTGGTTTTAGGATTTTGTTTGCGTTATTAGAAACGCAAAAAAGGGGGAGAAGGGGGTGACGTAATGGTATAAGGTGGGTTGGGAAACATTTTATAGTGGGATTTTTTGATTAAGATGAGGGAAAGTTAGAAAAGTGGGTGACGTAATGATATAAGGTGGTTTATTTAAATATTTAATAGTCGGAAGCGGGTGACGTATTGGTTAGAAGGTGGGTGTAATATTTTGATAGAGGGAAATTTAATAAAGGGGATTAGAAGTAAGGAAAGAAAAAGTTTAAGATATAGGTGATCACATTAATGTTTTGTGTTTGTTGTATGTTATGTTTTGTGTTTGTCGCTTTTTGTTGTATATATGGCTAAAATAATCGATTATGTTAAATAAGTTATAAAGATAAATAAAAAGTTTGATTTAGTGATAATATATATATATATTTTTAAAGTGTTAATAATGATGAACATTTTGTAAATAATAATAATACTGTGATAAAAGGTTAAAAGTTTGACTAATAGATAATGAAAATGAGAGTAAAAAGATTTAAGTGTTTACATTGATGAGGCATTGAACTATTTGTCTGTCTTCCTTTCATGGTGCGAGAGTTCAAAGAGGAGGCGAAGGGACAGCTGGTTTGCATCACAAGGACTGAGGCTTGCGGACAACAGCGCTTGCATCCGGATCCAGTGATAAAGGCCAGTGTGATTTTATCCACAAACTCTTACTGATAAATGTACCTGCATTTATACCTCTGTGCACACATTTACAGTTCATACTGTTGATGTGATTTGATTGCTGAATAGTACTTTCAATTACATTTAGTGCACACACCTGTAGTCCTACATGCATCATACATATGTTGTAGTTAATTAGAAGAAATCTTGGCAACGGACTGATCATTTTATTATAGAGATACTGGGGCTTGGTTTAGGTGAAGTTTTGTTGCTGGCTTATGATTTGATTTGGTTATTACTGGGTAAAGATTATTGATTCAGTAGTTGAAGAGCTTCGCGTGTGGACCTGGCGTTTTTACCTGTAGAACTTTCTTTTGATTTTTGTAGTTGGCAAATCTTTTTCATCCGTTTTTCATTAACTGTGGCAACCAAAAGAGCATAAAGTAATTAAAATATAATTCATAATAATTCATTAGATTTAATAAAACATTTCAATAAAATAGAACAAAGTTAATTTGGTTAAAATTAAATTAGATAAGAATATCAACATGTCAAAAATAGATAATTTAAAAGTAATCACCCCCATTGAAGTTGTCCAAAAGAATAACCCGTTGATTAAAGGGATAGTCGAAATGTCAGAGAAGTGGCATAAGCGTTGGTCTGATATTGATCAACCGTGGCCAGTCGTAGGGACTTTTAATCCAGACGTAATTAAAACAATGAAGGTGCTTGTGTCTATTTATAAAGTAGGTGAGAAAGCAGGGAAAAAGGGAGAGAAGCGTAAGCAGAAGAGACAGATGGAACTTGAGATGCTCCAGCTGTTTGAGATTGAGGGACAGCAATGGTCAAGGGCTAGAAAAGAGGAGAAAAATAGGGTTCAAGGAGAGATAGAAAAGAATGCAAGAAGAGTAGAAAAGTTAATGGTAGAAAGTAATGTACCCTTCTCACATTTGGTCCCAGTACAGAGACCCCCACCTTATGAGAAGGAGACTCAGGAAGGAGATTATCATATTACAGATGATAATGATAAAATAGTAGAGATAGGGAAAGCAGAAACAACTCTAAAAATGTATCCCGGCTCCAAAAGAAAAAGTAAAACTGTGCATTTCAAAGCTAAAGATAAAATTAGAGTTAGAAAAATTGATTTTGAAGATGATGATCAAAGTGATCTGGAAGGAGCTATCGGAGGATACGATCCTGCGGTAAAAAAGATTCTAGCCAGAGCAGAGAGGAAAGGAGCTAAGTCAGGAAAGAAAAAGTGTCCCACAGATGACAGCGAGAGTGAAGGGGAAGATAGCGAGGAGGAGTTAGGAGAATTGAGTCCATCATATATGGAGTATCTAGAGAAAAAATGCCTTGAGAGAAAGGAAGAAGAAGATAGACAGGAGTGTTTAAAATTAATCAATGAGGAAATGGAAAGCTGTATTTCACGCCTATCTGTAACATCCACACCTAAAGTAAAAGAGTTTTTCGAGGATAAACTAGAAAAATTGCAGGCTCAAAAAAGTGATCTGGAAACCCAAAGTGCTGAAAAATCAAAAACAGGATATAACTTCCGTTCGAGGACAAAAATCAAAAAGCTACAATACCTATATTGGTATCACAACACACACCGATTGCACTTTTGGGAAGAGATGCTTTGTGTAGATTGAATTGCATAATAAAATGTACTCCAGACGGCTGTCTGGTGGAAATGCCAAATGATACTGTTCATCAATTGTCAATGAAGACAGATGTTGAAGCTTCTTCTGTCTTTTGGATTGGTGATCTCAGTGCGGGACTTTTGGAGCCTGTTAAAATCTGGGAGAAGTTTATCGCAGCAAATATGCCTGATGTGAAGCCTCCAGAGTATCCATTGCATTGCACATTGAAGTATTTTAAAGATGCTTCTCAGTCAAATTCTGAAAATTGGTTGAATCATCAACCAAAGCAAGTTGAACTCATTTCATGTTGTATTATTATGGGCCCACAAGGAGCAGCTATGATGATTGATATGAATGGGTATGTGAGTGAAGAATTTGACATTGAAAAGAGTGTGCCGCATGTGACTTTGATGGTGTCTGAGGATTATGAACAGAAACATATAGGAGAAATGATGGTTGAGGCAGGGAAAGCTGTTTTTGTACCAATAGAAAATAATCTTTCTATTTGGAGAAGTGAAGATCATCGCTTTCTCAAAATTATGATCTCAGCTCAAGGTCATGGACAACCACAAACTGTTCAAATGACTCATGAAGCAATTTGCAGTGTGAAAGTGGACACAGATGGTATGAAAGAGGAGATGTTGCAGCAAGTGCCTGAATGTTTGTGGTCTCGACACAGCACTGATATAGGTCTTGTGAAATCAGCTCAACCTGTGAAAGTGGAACTTAGACCGGGGACTAGCCCTCCCTGGAAGAATCAATATCCACTGAAAGAAGAAGCAGTTGAAGGAATTGAGCCGCAAATTGAGGGACTTTTGAAAGCAGATGTTTTAAAGATAACTCAAAATCCCCAAAGTAATACGCCATTGTTACCTGTAAAAAAGCCTGACAATTCTTATCGTATGGTACATGATTTAAGATTTGTAAATGAAGTCGTAGCTGACTTTCCAGCAGAAGTGCCTGATCCTCATACTTTGCTAGCTCAAAATTCCTTCAACGGCTACATACTTTACAGTGTTGGATTTGTGTGGTGCATTTTTCAGTGTTCCACTTTCCATAGAAAGTCAAGGTTTGTTTGGGTTTCCGTATAAGGGACAGTTTTATGAGTATAAAAGATTGCCACAAGGATTTAAACACAGTCCTCACATTTTCAATAAAGTATTGAAAGATGATCTAGTGGGACTGGATCAGAAATTGAAAAGTACAGTGGTACAATATGTGGATGATATTATAATTTGTTCACCTGATAAAGTAACATGCCATGAAGATTCAATTAAACTGTTGCAGATTTTGGCAGAAAATGGTCACAAGGTTTCTCAGAAAAAACTGCAGTATTGTCAGGAGAAAGTCGTTTATCTGGGTCAAACAATAACACAAGGACACAGAAGCATTTCTGACAATCATTTACAAGCCATTCGAGAGGCTCCTAAACCCAGAACAGTAAGAGAAATGATGACATTTCTGGGTATTGCTGGATATTCTTCTGCATGGATAGAAGATTATGCTAGTTTAACAGGGCCTTTGAGAGCCATGATTAAAGATGCCGGAAGTGTTCAATTACACTGTAATCTTTCTTGGACACAGGATGGCCTGTTGGCCTTTGAAACAGTCAAACAGAGGCTACAGGAGGCTCCAGCCTTGACACTTCCAGACTATTCTAGGAATTTTCTGTTGTATGTGTCTACCTCAGTTGGGGGTAAATATGCATGCGCAGTTCTCTGTCAGCCAACAGGCACAGGGAAAAATCCTCAACCTATTTCTTATTATTCCACTGCCTACTCAGAAGTAGAGTTGGGATTGCCATTATGTTATAGAGCAATGGTAGGAGTTTCTTTGATGTATGATAAAGCATCCTCTGTAACTATGGGATATCCTGTGACGATTCTCACTCATCATAGTTTGAGAAATCTTTTGAATTATGGTAAATATACATTAACAATGCCTAGGCTTAGAGATTACCATAGGCTTTTAGAACAGGAGGATGTTACATTAGTGAGGTGTGTTACAGTGAATCCGGCTGAAAATCTGCCAACTGCAGAAGATGGTGAATCGCATGACTGTGTCAAGGAAGCAGAGAGATATTCAAGGCTGAGGTCAGACTTGCAAGCCCTCCCACTGTGTGAGGCAGACTTAGAGTACTGGACTGATGGATCATGTTACCGTGTGGGAGATAAATTGAGCGCTGGTTATGCAGTGGTCAAAGCCCAGGGAACAGAGTTTGTGATTGAAAAGGCTGAGGTGGTGCCTCAACCTGCATCAGCACAGCTTGCTGAACTTGTAGGATTAACTGAAGCATGTATGTTGGCAGAAGGTAAGCGTGTAACAATTTACACAGACTCTGCCTATGCTCATAATGTGTGTCATTTGTTTGGATCAGTGTGGAAAAATCGAGGTTTTAAGAAAACTGATGGTTCCCCAATCCAGCATCATGCTCAGATCATGAAACTTTTGCATGCTATGATGAAACCGAAAGAAATAGCAATAGCAAAATGTGCAGCACACAAACATGACATGTCAAGAGTCACCCAAGGTAACAAAGCTGCTGATGAAGCTGCCAAAGCAGTAACAGGAGCGGACAAAATAGGCAAAGTTCTTTTAGTCACACATGAAGTACATCTAGAAGATAAAATAACACTCACTGATGTAATCATGATGCAGGAAGCAGTTTCTGCATTAGACAAACAATTATGGATGGATAGAGGTGCCACTCAAGATTCCACAGGTCTTTGGAGAAATCATGAAGGTCTGATAATAGCACCTCCTGACTTGTTGGGATTGATGATCCAGGAGGCACATGGGTTAGCCCATGTAGCAAGGGGGGAGGTGAGAAGAAAGATCATCAAAGAATATGGATTTTGGGCACCATACTTATTAGAACAAATTGATCACATTATAGGCAGATGCACTATTTGTTTGAAAAATAATGTTCGAAGAGGTGTTACAGTTCCACCAGGTTATATTCCAACGCCAAGGGGTCCAATGCGAGAGCTGGTAATGGATTTTGTTGATATGATAAAACCAGTTGAAGGTAAAAGATATATGCTGGTAGTTGTGGACAGATTCTCTAGATGGCCAGAAGCCTGTCCAACCAAGCAAAAGGATGCTCAATCACTTGCCAAGTTCACCAAGTTTTGTCAAATTTTTTGCAAGGTTTTTGCTAAGTTTCTGTGCAGAGAGGTCATAAGCAGATGGGGACTTCCTGATCGAATATTCTTAGACAATGGATGAGAGTTTGTGAATAAAATTGCAAAAAAAAAAAAAAAAAAAAGGAAAAAAAAAAATTGATTTTGTAACAATAGAGATATAAGTCTAGTGTTTATATGCGTTGGATGTTTTAATGAGTAACTGTTGTTTGTCGCAAAAGATACTGCTGTGTTTTTTCATCTGTCCTCTTAGGATGATATTGGAGGAAGACAACCATAAGAGCGATTCTTCAGGGACCCTGAGTTCCTGAAAAGATCTGATTGCAGACAATGAAGAATGGACTGAACGTGAACTAATGAAGTCTACAATGGGAACCAGACGCTGCGAAGGAGCTGCAGTGTCTTGATATTGTGATTTTATGTTTTTATGTATTAAAGTTTGTCATTGTCAATGAAGTGTCAATGTTAGTATGTGGATATATTGGAATCTCAGATGTTTTCTTTTCTTTTTTATGACGTTTAGGGTAAGTAATGTTAGGCAGGGAAAGGTCCGATGGAAGGTCCGAAGGGTTGACCAGCCTGAAGTTGGACATTGTTTTGATTTTATTTCTCTGAGGTCTTCATATGTATCTACTAGAGTTATCCCTTATAAGTTTTAAGAATTCCTTCTTTTTTTGATTTGGAGTACTACAAAGTGGTTGCCTAAGGCAGAGGGACCGTGAGAGAATTTCCTGTCTTGATTGTTTGAGGGAAATTTAAGAAAGATTGGCTGCCTGGCAGGTTTTCGCTCTCACACTCCATAGAATTAATATATATTAATCTTTGTTAATTTTCTTGTGATAGTTGTTAAGGTTTATACTATCTTTTATTTCGTCGAGACCCTACGTGCCTCGAAGGGGGGAAATATGTAGTATATTATCCACCTCAACTCTTTTCTTTATTGTCTTGTATTATTTTATGTTCTTCTTTGTGTATTTATTAGAGTAAAGAGATGTGTAGACTAATGCCCTGCTTCACAGGTTCTTATATTTAGCACAGATAGAATCTGTCTTGTCAGGTATCTTGAGACATGTGTTTCTTGTCTATTGCCCTTCTTTGGTGGGTTGTAGTTTCTGGGGACACTGGACACTGTCTATTCTTAAGTTTGCTTGGTCAAGAGGTTAAAAGTCAGAAAGCTAAGGATAAATTCTGTTTTTAGATCCTGTCTTTGTCTGACCATCCTGGTCAGTTATGTCCTTCTGTGGGAGAAGGTGGAGTTTTAGAAAACGTATATAAGGTTTGAGATTTCAGGCCAAGAGAGAGTCATCTCAATTCTTGGCACCAGAGATGCTCCACGATTCGGCATTTTTGTACACTGTTCTTCTTCTTGTAATAAACTCTTTTTGAATGCAAGAAAAGACGTGTCGGCGGTGATCCCTTCTCTTCATCAACACATCAATATACCACAACATATTGTTGGGCTGAGCTGCAGGTCACACCCTCCCCAAATACCTATAGACCTTTTCGGAGAGTATAAACAAATACAGGTGTTACCAACGATACTAATTAAGGCTCCATTCCATTTAGTGTAGCAGAGCGTTTTCTAATGAGCCACACCTGTCTTTGTTTATACTCTCTGAAAAGGTCTAATACTTTTCTAACCCCTCAGGGCAAATGAAAGAATGGAAGAATCCTACAGGGCAAATGAAAGAATGGAAGAATCCTACAGGGCAAATGAAAGAATGGAAGAATCCTACAGGGCAAATGAAAGAATGGAAGAATCCTACAGGGCAAATGAAAGAATATAAGAATCCTACACAACCTGTGAAGAGGAAGAAACGCATGATTATCATCATTGTTTCTGTTATCGGAGTAGTCCTTGCCATAGTTACAATATTGGCATTTACAATACAGAATGTCTGAACAAAACTGATAGAGGGAGAGAGAAAGACTCCTATCAGCACTTATTGTGCAGGTGTCCAGTCTTTCAATCTTATCAGGCGCTTAAAGCAGAAGTAAGCGGAATGTTTGTGTTAATATAAGTCTTAAATAGTTATATCTTCCGACAGCAATCACTTATATATGTAGAGTGTTTGGTCTGAAACACGGGTCTGTCAGTCACTCTGCTCTGCTGTAAGCCGAGGAGAAAACTCTCCTTGTATCCTACAACCTTTATCCAATGAGGAGAGAGAACGGCATAAAGGGGCGGTCCTCTCTGTGTGTGCAGCCAAGGGATGCGCGTGAATGTGGTGACGTAGGGACGAGGGCGGGGACTGCTAACTCCATCAGCTGACAAGAAGTTAGCCAAAACGACCGGATCGCTTACTTCTGCTTTAACTCCTCAATATTTGACTTGTACATAATAGGGAACACAAAGTCCCACTTTTGTGAAATAAAAATACTGTATGATCAAATCTAAACTTTGGTACAATTGTAAATTACTAGAAGTACACTGTTATTTTTCTGTGTTTTTTTGTTTTTCCCTGCAATTTGTTTTCTTCAGTTTGGGTGGGGCAATTTTTTTTTTTTTTTAGGATTTACCTACATTTGAATCTAACTTTATTGTCAGTCTGTGAGTTTTTGGTTTGAGTTTTTGAGTATAAATAAATAAACCTAAAGATGTTTTAAATGGATTGTAAATTGTAAGTAAATTGTTTATTAATATTTATGTCTTATGGTTATTCCAATTGTATGGCAAAAGAAAACTTCAAACTAGTGATTCACACTTTTACTATTGATTGACTATTGACCATTGATTAATTGATTTGCACAGTATAATTTTGGAAGTAATTTTGACAACTGAATAATTGTTTGAAGTGAATTGTTCAATTAAAGTTGCATTAAGTATTGAATTAAATTGGACTGATTTATTTCACACAAGCACACATCATAAGAAATCTTACCAACATATTGACATTACAGTGGCTGGGTGTGTAAAAAAGGGGTTACCCCAAGGAGGCCACTTAAAGCTCATAGTAGGGGGCCAAATTTCTCACAGACACAGACACCCAAACACAACAGACAGGATATTGGCCAGACATTAGATACAACAACAAACTGTAGGGCAGACACACAACAGACATTCCCAGCATTTAGGCACAACTTTGTGTTTGTGAAGAAAAAACTACAGTTTTACAATCATGCAATTTTTGTTTGCAATTTGTTTTTCCAGTTTTATAAAATTCTCTTTTCTGAAAGTTGTTTTTAAGTGCGTAAATGGACTGGCCCCACAAGCGATGTCTCAGATTTTTTATTTCTTATTAAGACAGACAACTCACGATTAAAATGTTTATTGCAGCTTTATTATACATTCGAGTTTGGCGTCAAGGCTCCGATTTCATCACTCCCTGAGAATAGGATTTCATTAAAGTATAAGGGAGTGATGAGCGACTATTTAACCCAGAGGCTACAGGTGGATGCTGGGGTAGTGGTGGGGCAGAAAATAGGTTACTGCTGAGAGATGCTGCTGTGTCATAGACGAGCAAAGAGGACGATGGGTAAAACGCCCATCTTAAATAGACTGCCAGATTGAGAGGGTGTGTGTATGATGTCATGAGAGTGATGCAGTGCAGCTCGAGTTGGCTGCCTGAACTAGCTTCGCTCCATTTAACTTAGCTGAAGCTAATAAACAACTTCTTAAAATGCTTCAAATCTAAAGTGAGGTCAAAATGTCAGAGACCATTTTACATGTTACATCTTTAGTTATCATTCAAGTCTGAGCTTCAACAGTAGTAATGCTTTTTGGATTTGTTTGTCCAGGGTCTGGTTGTGATTGCAGCAGGCTAAGCAGGAGGTCCAGACATCCCTCTCCCCAGGAACACTTTCCAGCTTTCTGGGGGATCCCAAAGACAGATGGGATATGAAATCCCTCCAGTGAATTCTGCCCAGGAATATCCTCCCAGTTAGATATACCCACCCAGGAAACCTCAAAAGGGATACACCTCAGCCATTTCTGCTACTGGCACTTCTTTTGGCCACCACCCTAAGCTCATGACAACAGGTGAGAAATATAATAATGATTAACCGGTAAGTCAAGAGCTTTGCCTTTTGGCTCAGCTCCATCAAGGAAATAAGCTCTGCTCTGACTGAAGAAATTCAAGCACTGAATCGTCTTGTACAAAGAGCACCTTCCTGATTACCACTACAGCAACCCAAACGAGCGCTCCATTTGCTGCTCTATACTGAATTGTCTTGTTACTATTTCCTCCTCCACACAGGTATACGTGTCTGTCGAGGGGCGACTCCTCCTGAGCAGGGCTCGTAAGGGGAACTTGACTTTTTGCACTCCTCATAGAGTTTCAAACACACAAAACAGAACTTCACTTTACACCCTTGGCAGACCATGCTTTTACAGTATGCTGTGCTGTGCTCCACCAGTTCACCGCAGGTGGGACAGGCGCGGATGGAGGGACAGCCAGTGATGTTCTTCACAGACTCAAAGATGATATCTGGACAGTTTATCAGTGTTACCAGTGGCTGACTGATACAGGCATCATTTCCACAGTGATCTGAGCTCACAGTTGGATTTTTCCATTCCCTCAGACACTGCCAGCAGAATATGAAAATCCTTTTTTTGTTAGCTGTGCACAGTGGGCATTCGACACGCAGGTCATTCTGGTCAGACCTCACCACTGAAGACTTACAGCAAGGACACTGTCAAGTGAAGTTGCATTGAAAACAAATTAGTTTAATGTTCAACCCGCCTACGTTTTTGTTATAACATATACAAAAAATGTAATAGCAAATCTGAGGAATGACATTTGTGCATTAATTCAGAGTAGACAATGGGACACTCACTCACTTTACAGAGTCAAAATTTGGCCTGCACAGTTGGCCAATACAGATTTCACAGTGTTACAATTTATCCTAAACAAATGATGGAAAATACAATCCCTTTTGTATGCTTTGTGAATAATGGTAGATAGTAAATAACCTTGTACTTATTTACTTTTTAAAATTTTTTATTTAGCTTGCAAAACATTAGTCAAGTCCAGGGATGTCAAACTAAGTTTTGTTTGGGGGCCACATACAGCACAATTTTCTCAAGTGGGCCGGACCAGTAAATGAATAACATAATAACAACACTGGGAATCCTGAAAACCAAATAGTTAAAAGGACAACAAGGAGTTTCTCCATCGGCAGAACGAAAAATTCCGCTACAACAAAATATAACTCGTTGGAATGGAAACTGCCCCTTTCTGTCCTTAAATACCCCATTTCTTGTTCAGAATTGAGAACATAAACATAGTGACAAAAATACTGTATAATGCAAAGTGTAATTGAGATACTTACTAATTTTACATCAAGGGATCTCCTGGCACCATTTGAAAACAACTTGTTTTCAAAGTATGTCCTTTCTTTGGGGGTTAAAAGAGCCATTTTACAAACTTCCTTGTATGGCCACTCTACATTGCAGCCCGTTTGTCCACATACAAATCTACAATCGCCCTTTTTAGAGGGAAAAGCAGTGATTAATAACAAATTAACAGCAATATCAAAATGATCTGATTTCTAAATCCTCAATATATTTTCCATTTTCCAATAAAAGTTGTATCCAAACTGGGTCTGAAAAATAAACAGTGACCCGTGGTATCAATTTTACATTACTAAAAATCCCAACTTGTTTCTCATTTTGAAATTAAAATGTGTAATAACTATTTGGGTTTGAAACAATGTTTATTCATGTACAAACAAACAAACAAACAAAACCTACCTGATCCAACAAAACACGACAGAATTTGGTCAGAGACATGGGAGTAGCAGTGTGTCCACAGGACATCCGTGCTCTCAGAGACTTGTAGTCGATGCACTCAACTGTGGGACACAAAAAATACACTGTTCACAGCCGTAACAACATAAAAGTGCACAAAAGATCATATTAAAATAGAAATCTCTTTACACTAGGCCACTTACAATCCGTGTCATCATCTCCATCGACAAATTCAAGCGTGGCGTCTGTAGGGTCGTAACACTTCTCCTCTTCAGCTGACACACTTGGTGGCACAGAAAAAATATCTGGATTAATTATGTTGCGTCTAGGCCTACTGGTTTTCCAGTGTGTCCTATACGACTGCATTGTTGGTCGTCGAGTGACACTGTGAACTGATCCACTTTGCTGTTTAGTTGATAGATTGCTCGACGGCTCCGAGTGAATATCTGGTATCAGGCTGTTGCTCAATTGGGGAATTTCAACCCTCCCGTGTCTCGCTGCCACTGTGTTGATCGTGTGAAATTCAGACGCCAGTTCGTTGCTCAGTATTTGAGCGTCACTCCTCTGTGTGGTTCTATATTTACGGTGTTGTCCAGAGTCGTTCCTCCTCTGTTCATGTGTTGAATTGTTCTGTTCCGGTTGACTGGACGAGGAGCCCATCTCGACTCGGCGTCTTCACGATCCGACAGCGAAACAATTTGTTTATCTGTTGATTTGTTGGTCGCGGAATTTATCGCTCCATGAGTCACGTGGTTTGCCCGAGTGTAGGCCGATAGGCTATTATCAGGTCTTTCAGAGATTTGGTTTCCAGACGGATCGCACCTCAGCATCACAACACATCACAGTCCTCCAGTCTGTCAGTGAGCTGCCGCCTGCTGATAGAAGTGTCGCCAGGTAAAATGATCCAGATCAAAGTGCTCGGACCACGAGGAGAGGACAAGATCATCGACCTGTGTCCAACTGAAGAGCGGATGAAAATGACTGTGCGCCACTTGAAGAAGAAGATCACAACAGAACTATTTTTGGGTACGATTTTTTTTGCTTTTAACCATCTGTTAGACTGGGCTATTATTTAATAATAATAATAATAATAATAATAATAATAATAATAATAATAATAACTACGTAATATCACAAAAATAAATGACAGTTGTCTCAGAAGCAAATTCAGAGTTCTGACTGTTAATTTCTTTTCAGGGAAAGATATTGAGATCCGCCTGGTTTTTGGAACAGTGCCACTTGATGACGCAGGTCTTCTCTCATCCTACGGGATCAAGCATCTCTCCACCATCCACACGCTCCTCGTGCTCCCCGGAGGAAACTCATGAGGACTAGACTCAGAGGAATGAGCCGACAGACTCTCCACTATTTAAAATTAATTAAACTTATGCCTACAGGACCGTAGGTAAAAGAGAGAGACTGCGGGAATGACGCGTAAAGATCATCTCGGTCGCTCGGATGGGATGTGCTCTGACCAGTCGACATCAACAGCGTGTCAGCCTGCGGCCCACTCTGTTGTCCATTGTCCTAGCTAATTTATCAATGTGATTTTCCACTTTATTTAAATATTACTGTAGTCTGTCTTAACTATTAAATCATTTCTCTGTGCCTAATGTGTTTCTTTCGTTTTTCTGTTCTGTAAAACACTTTAATTACATAGCCCATTTTTATTTGTAAATCACTTTTTTATTTTTATTTTATTTATTTATTAAATTTGTCTGTAGGATTTTCCTAAAAAAATAAAATAAAATATAGACTTATGCAACATAAATCCTGCTCCATTATGATCAAGTGAAATCACAGTAGCCACCTGAAGATCTGTTCATCATCATGATGCGAAACCCCTGCTACCACTATTATTTTTAAATCCAACACATCACCACAATATTATTGCCATGTCCTCCCAAGCCCAGTAGACAACATGACAATATGTATATAGGCTATATATATATAGAGAGAGATATATATCTAAAGAATTACAGACGTATCTACAATATAAATTAAGCTAAAGACACCCAATAATCTAAAAAAAAAAAAAAAAAAAAATACATATGAGGTAGGCTATAAAATTCTAAATACATAAAAAAAACTATATACATATGAGCTAAAAATAAATAAAAATTAAAAAACCTACGACTGTAGTAAAGTGCTGGAGTATTGCACATGCGTGAGACAGAGCTTGAGCTATTGCACACTGAAGTTGCACGTAGCTACTGGGACGGGAGGAAGGACTTTCTGTACCCTTCAGTCTTACATCTTGGTGGAATCAGCCTGCCACCGAAGCTTCATACAACATACTATAGCTAAACTGTAATAATGTGGACAAAGTTACAATATCTGTGGGATCCGTACAATTGTGGCACACTTTGTGCTGACTTGGTCATTTGACAAGTTTGTCCTCGATATGTTTGCATGTATATAATGAAATCAGTCTAAATGTCAACACGGTGAACGCATCCATTGAGAAACTGCAGGCCATTTTGTTAAGGGCATCTGCACCGCTTGTTTATTAGGTTAAATCTTATTTTTCATGTCAGCTGGTTTTCTGTGCCGGTCAGCACCAAACGTACATGCTAATGTGCTTAATCATTTCCTGTCTGTTTATATTGGACAAACAAATTAACAAAGAGAGCTGAGACAGATATTTCAGAGAAGTAGGCTACAGTTCTATTAAAGGCATACATGTAGTTAAACTGCATTCTGTTACTGTGCGGAATCCTTTTTACCGAAACAAGGATATAGTTTTATTTTTTCTGCTTCCTTGATAATTCCTGTCATTAACCTGGCATGGCTCCTAACTTGACGTAGACTGTCAATCAAGAACAGAGAGACAATGAGAGTGAAACCATTTTCACTCAGCCGGACTGCTCTCAGTGCATCATGGCAGACCGTAGGTATGTATCACCTGATTTTTTTTATTTTTTATCTGATCCTCAATTTCAACTTAAATGATAGAAACAAATACCAATAATAATTAATAATAATACTATCATAATCCTTGCAGATATTCATTGTGTTTTTCTTTTGCTTATTGATCAATACTTGCATGCACCTGTTCGTCTCGAACCTCGTTGTTGTCAGAAATTGCTGCCGGAGTTCAGGGACAAATGGGAATCCTTAAAGGCGACATAGAGTAGCCTAAATACTTAAAAATGATAAATTTAGGCATACAGGATACTATTAGCGTTCTTTCTTTAATTATTACGTTCATCTCTTTCTTCGCTGTTGCGACAATGGTAACCTATGATAATCAAATAATGTAATTCTTCGTGATTGTCAGAACTTGACACCATAAAAACTGATTTTAAAAAAAAGTCTGCAGTGACTATTGAATTAAAATGAAAATAGGCTGTGGTCTATGATAGTGTTTTCAGCGATGTAATGCCTCCTAAAAGTTTTTCTTTTATTATTATTATTATTATTATTATTATTATTATTATTATTATTATTATTATTTTTAGACCATCTCAAAACAGTAACATTTAGAAGCAATGAAACATGTAGATGTGTTGCGATCGAGCTGTGAGTTGAAGAGTCAGTAAGTGGACAGATGGCGCCCCCTCCTGGACCAGACGTTTTCTGTGAATGACGGTGATGGCAGTTTACAGCTAAAGGCCCAAGACACTAGAGATGTTAATGCACATTATCTGACAGTGAGGGTGTTGGTTGGTGGAAGAGAGGAAATGTGTTTGAAAAAAATAAGTTGCAGCAGAAACTTGTTGGATTGTGTGTGTCTCAGTCAATGTGACATAAAAAAGAACATGCCAAATCAACAGTGAAAAAACAAACAAACATGTTCAGAATGAGAAACTGTAGCCTATTTTCAGGAAAGAAACAGCAATACAGATGATCAGCTCCAGAAAAAGATCTCTGGATGAGGAAGAAGATGCAGACAAGAAAAAACGAAAAGGTAAAATTACGATTCAGAGAGAAAAGTTAGAGAGATACAGAAGAGTTGTACTTTGAGTTGGTTTTGAAGACCAATTATTTCTAGCTACTTGAATTTTGAACAATCACAGAATTCAGTCATCTTTACTCCTGCAAATGTCCAGGGTGTATCGACTTTATCACACCTATAGGCTCCCCTGAACATCTTTGATGGATGGCAAAATTATGGATATGAAAACCAGAGTTTGCATTAGACTCAAATGTGTCTCAGTATAAGTTACAGTGTATTGAACAATTTGAAGAGCATGCCATTATTTGTGATTTGTAGCCTTCATTATAATATTAATTTGCATATTGTTTTCAAAAATCTTCAACCTATCAACATTTATTGCTTGTGAATGTCAGTGTGTGTCTTTTACATTAACTAACTGGCTGTCAGATGGTATTATTGTCATGACACTGATTTTCTCCCTTTAGCTATTAAGTCACAGATTCATCATTATGGCCTGAAGAATCAAGGAGCCACATGTTACCTCAACAGTGTCCTGCAAGTTCTCTTTATGACACCTGAGGTCAATGACAGGTTTGAAATACAAATGCTTATAAAAATACACAGTAAGTGGGTAAACAATTTAAATTAATTACAATGCAACATCTTACCAGAAATGTTGTTTGATGCAGTGATTAATTGGGGTTATTTCAGTGTTTCAAACGTACACAATCAGTGGAAATGTTATAGTATGACAACAAAGTATTGAGACCCTACTGTCTTTTTAAAGACTGGATAAAGATCTCCACACCGATATGGTGCTTAGAAAGCTCTTTGAAGCTCTGAGGAAAAAGACAAGTGGAACAGAGGATATCACATCAGCATTTGGGATTAAAAATGGTAAGACAAGATCAAATGTGCAATAGATAAGGTAGTCATAGCCTATATTGTTGAATTAAATGAGATTCTACAACTGTATCAATCTGGTTTAATGTCTCCTTTTGCAGTTTCTCAGCAACGTGATGCAGCTGAATGTCTGGAGCTTATTTTATATAAAGTCAGCCCACAAGTCTCAGAGGTTAGGACATTATAATGTACAATAAAGGTGACACTTGTAATAATGTGTAGTGATAATCTGTTTTTGTTTTTCAAAGCTTTTCCAAGGGGAGTTGAAGTACACAACAAAATGCGATGAGGGCCACATCATCAACGAAGAGACAAATCCTTTCTGGACTCTTCCACTCTCACTTAGAGATTCTGACGATACAACCTACAGCGTGGTGAGTAGCACACAAAGGAAAGTTTTCTCATTCTCATGACAAAACTTTTTTCAAATTGACAAAATCTGTGTTTTTACAGGAAGAAGGCTTCAACAAATGTTTCCATCCAAAATCATACAGTGGAGACAATATGGTGCACTGCAACACATGTAAAGAGAAAACAAAGGGAATAAGTGTGAGATTGGTATACTGTATACTACTATATGTGTGTGTGTGTGTGTGTGTGTGTGTGTGTGTGTGTGTGTGTGTGTGTGCATGTATTTATACTGTCTAATAATCTGTTTTATGTTTTTAGGAATGTGAGATGGTACAATCCCCTCAGATTTTGGTCCTACTCCTCAAGAGATTCGACTTTGACTATGAAACCATGTCACATGTCAAATCACACCGCTGTGTGGACGTGCCACATATGTTACAAGTGAAGGGAAAGGTGAGTAACTTAACACATGCTGCCTCCTGTTGTGTGATAAGGTGTGCGTTTACCAAGGAAATTTAACTAGTAACATGTTAAGGGCCTCATATTTAGTATTTGGCACATTTTGATATAAGGGCATTCTCATGTAATATCATACTGTTAAAATGACCAAAAACAGCATTTTTGTGTTTTCTGTTCAATTTGTCACACCAGTTGTAGGTACTGGAGAGCTCCAGCCATTGGGGTTAGGTTACTTGACACCTTGCCCCCCCCCCCTCAGTCATTATGTGCATGATAAGAAGAAAGTAGCCTGTCTGTACATCCTTTCATTCAAATACTCCCCTTTTACATTTGCTGGGTTGAACCAATTAGGGATTAGCTGTAGCCATGTAATTACAATGTGTGGAAAAAGCATTGATAGCTGCATGCATCACACCACAGACCTTAATAGTTAATCTGTTAATATATCTTTGTTAACAAATAAATAGAAAAGACCTGAACATGTCTGCTGTTCATTGGGTGTTTTTTCTTTAAAGTCTTTTTTCTACTCATTCTTATTTCTATTTACTTTTTATTTACTTAATTCATTATTACGGAACAAGGAGAACAAACTGTACAAACTGTATGGAATGGTGAATCACATGGGCAGCCTGAGTAGTGGACATTACACAGCTACTATCCTGTCCAGCACAGATGAAACCTGGATTGAATTTAATGACATGGATGTTACAAAGGTGAGAATACATTTATTATGGCTATTAGTAGCCTAATGCAATAAATACATAAATAAATATATAAATCTAACATTAGATTAATAGATTAACATGTTGAAATTTAACAGATTTTTACTTAACATTGCAGGATGAAGAGCGGCCATTTGAAAAGTAAATTCAGTAAAATCTTCTTGGTAAAATCTGATTTATACATATTCTACTTTTCATGTTGTATGCAAACAATAAAAATACTTCTTATAATGTATCACCAGCTCAGGAACAGCGTATCTTCTCACATACAGAGGTAGGATTTCTAAAATTAGCCTACATAAAGATATGATTTAACCTATGGATGTGATATTAACAGATCATTGCCAAATATATATTGTTTTCTTTATTAAAAGCTGTAGAGTCCTGTGTGATTCGTAAGACCAATTCAGAAGCTCTGACAGATAGTCCCCTGCAAAAACAAGATGAAAACTGTAATGAAGATGACCTACAGCAAAAAAATGTGGAATACAGAGAAAAAATAGGAGAAGCAGACACTGATGATAAAGAGAGGAGAGAAATGGCACTCAGTGACGACACCAAGCAAAAGAAGGAAGGAAAATGTAAGAAAGAGTATATTCAAAATATCACTTATATTTATCATAATTCATCAAGATTCATCAAAATGATAGCATATAAAGAATCAGAGAATGTTAAACTTTCTTCTTCAAAGGGGGCGCATGTCTTTTTTATATCTCATTCTAGCATGGTAATAATGAAATTGGATCAATTCTGTCAAGTCAAGAGATCTTTATTGTCCCCGAAGGACAATTTGTAGTGCAGCCAGCAGCGTAAGACAACAACCTTACTATCTTACTGATACTCATCAACAGTATTACTTACAATATTTCTTTTCTGCACCTCAACAGTGTACCAGATGCCTAAGATCAATTTAGAAGATCACAATGGAAAGGAGGAAAACTGCCAGGATGAAAATGCTGATGACAAGGAAAAAAAGGGGCATCAAGAAAATGATGATGCAGAGATAAGAATAGATTTGAAGAAAGAGAAACTGTGTTTTGGGGCTGAAGGTGAAACAAGTCTTCCAGGTGTAGAAGGAAATAATAGAAAAAATATTAAGACGAACACATCAGAGCGAGTAACAAGCCCTCATGGTGGAGCAAAAAATCTGGATGACATAAACAATGACACATCACTAAAGCAAACAAGTCTTAAGGAGGGTAATTCAGAAGGTGTAAAAGAGGACACTCCACTGGAAGAAAGTCTGCAGCCTGGAGAGAGAGGTAATGTAGAAAATGAAAAGAACACATCATTGGATGAAACAAGTGTTGATTCTGAAGGAGAAAAGGGAAATAGGGAAAATATCAAGAAAGACACTCCACTGGGAGAAACAAGTCCTCCACCTTTAGGAGTGGTGGGACAAAAGGAAGCGAATGCAGTAAATATAAATAAGGACTTTCCACTACAAGAAACGCATCATCTGGCAGCAGGAAATAATGGTAATGCAGGAACCATAAATAACAAAACTCCACTCAAATCAAATCTGCAGGCTATAGAAGAGGAGAGTAATGCAGAAAATGTAAAGGACAATACATCGCTTGGAGAAACAAGTTGTTACACAGGACAAGAGGATGTAAAGGCAGAAAGCATAAATAAGGACGTAACACTCGACAAAACAAATCTGCAGCCTGGAGAGAGAGGTAATGTAGAAAGTGCAAAGAACACATCATTGGATGAAACAAGTGTTGATTCTGAAGGAGAAAAGGGAAATAGGGAAAATATCAAAAAAGACACTCCACTGGGAGAAACAAGTCCTCCGTCTGTAGGAGTGGTAGGTGATGCAAAAAGCATGAATAAAGACACTCCCCCAAAAGCAAGTCCTCAGTCTGGAGGAAAGGAAGGTCATGCAGTAAAGAAGGACATATCACCAGAAGAAAGTCTTCAGCCTGGACAAAAGGAAGCGAATGCAGTAAATATAAACAAGGACTTTCCACTACAAGAAACAGATCTCCTGGCTGGAGGAGACAATACTAATGCAGTCAGTGTAAGGGACATAGGACAAGGAGAAACAAGTTTCCAGGCTGGACAAGAAGAAGGTAATACAGGAAGTATAAAAAAAGGAACCGTAGAACAAGAAAAAGATCTCCTGGCTGGAGGAGACAATGTTGACGCAAAAAGTGTAAAGGACAATACATCGCTTGGAGAAACATGTGGTTATACTGGTAAAGTGGATGGAAATGCAGAAAGCATAAATGAGGAAATAACACTCGACAAAACAAATCTGCAGCCTGGAGAGAGAGGTAATGTAGAAAGTGCAAAGAACACAGCATTGGATGAAACAACTGTTGATTCTGAAGGAGAAGAGGGAAATACAGAAAATATCAAAAAGGACACTCCAGTAGAAACAAGTCCTCCACCTGTAGGAGTGGTGGGTGATGCAAAAAGCATGAATAAAGACACTCCCCCACAAAAAGCGAGTCCTCAGTCTGGAGGAAAGGAAGGTAATGCAGTAAATATGAAGAAGGACATATCACCAGAAGAAAGTCTTCAGCCTGGACAAAAGGAAGCGAATGCAGTAAATATAAACAAGGACTTTCCACTACAAGAAACGCATCATCTGGCAGCAGGAAATAATGGTAATGCAGAAACCATAAATAACAAAACTCCACTCAAATCAAATCTGCAGGCTAGAGAAGAGGAGGGTAATGCAGAAAGCATAAATGAGGAAATAACACTCGACAAAACAAATCTGCAGCCTGGAGAGAGAGGTAATGTAGAAAGTGCAAAGAACACAGCATTGGATGAAACAACTGTTGATTCTGAAGGAGAAGAGGGAAATACAGAAAATATCAAAAAGGACACTCCAGTAGAAACAAGTCCTCCACCTGTAGGAGTGGTGGGTGATGCAAAAAGCATGAATAAAGACACTCCCCCACAAAAAGCGAGTCCTCAGTCTGGAGGAAAGGAAGGTAATGCAGTAAATATGAAGAAGGACATATCACCAGAAGAAAGTCTTCAGCCTGGACAAAAGGAAGCGAATGCAGTAAATATAAACAAGGACTTTCCACTACAAGAAACGCATCATCTGGCAGCAGGAAATAATGGTAATGCAGAAACCATAAATAACAAAACTCCACTCAAATCAAATCTGCAGGCTAGAGAAGAGGAGGGTAATGCAGAAAATGTAAAGGACAATGCATCGCTTGGAGAAACACGTGGTTACGGTGGACAAGAGGATTTAAAGGCAGAAAGCATAAATGAGGAAATAACACTCGACAAAACAAATCTGCAGCCTGGAGAGAGAGGTAATGTAGAAAGTGCAAAGAACACATCATTGGATGAAACAAGTGTTGATTCTGAAGGAGAAGAGGGAAATACAGAAAATATCAAAAAAGACACTCCACTGGGAGAAACAAGTCCTCCGTCTGTAGGAGTGGTAGGTGATGCAAAAAGCATGAATAAAGACACTCCCCCAAAAGCAAGTCCTCAGTCTGGAGGAAAGGAAGGTCATGCAGTAAAGAAGGACATATCAGCAGAAGAAAGTCTTCAGCCTGGACAAAAGGAAGTGAATGCAGTAAATATAAACCAGGACTTTCCACTACAAGAAACAGATCTCCTGGCTGGAGGAGGCAATGCTAATGCAGTCAGTGTAAGGGACATAGGACAAGGAGAAACAAGTTTCCAGCCTGGACAAGAAGAAGGTCATACAGGAAGTATAAAAAAAGGAACCGTAGAACAAGAAACAGATCTTCCTGCTGGAGGAAACAATGTTGACGCAAAAAGTGTAAAGGACAATACATCGCTTGGAGAAACATGTGGTTATACTGGTAAAGTGGATGGAAATGCAGAAAGCATAAATGAGGACATAACACTTGATGAAGTAAATCTGCAGGCTGAATTAGAGAGAGGCAATGTAGAAAGTGCAAAGAACACATCATTAGGTGAAACAAGTGTTGACACTGAAGGAGAAGCGGAAACTACAGAAGATATCAAAAAGGACACTCCACTAGTAGAAACAAGTCCTCCACCTGTAGGAGTGGTGGGTGATGCAAAAAGCATGAATAAAGACACTCCTCCAAAAGCAAGTCCTCAGTCTGGAGGAAATGAAGGTAATGCAGTAAATATAAACAAGGACATATCACCAGAAGAAAGTCTTCAGCCTGGACAAAAGGAAACTAAAGCTGTAAATGTAAACAAGGACTTTCCACTACAAGAAACAGATCTTCCTGCTGGAGGAGACAATGTTGACGCAAAAAGTGTAAAGGACAATACATCGCTTGGAGAAACATGTGGTTATACTGGTAAAGTGGATGGAAATGCAGAAAGCATAAATGAGGAAATAACACTCGACAAAACAAATCTGCAGCCTGGAGAGAGAGGTAATGTAGAAAGCGCAAAGAACACATCATTGGATGAAACAACTGTTGATTCTGAAGGAGAAGAGGGAAATACAGAAAATATCAAGAAAGACACTCCACTAATAGAAACAAGTCGTCAGTCTGGAGGAAAGGAAGGTCATGCAGTAAATATAAAGAAGGACATATCACCAGAAGAAAGTCTTCAGCCTGGACAAAAGGAAGCGAATGCAGTAAATATAAACAAGGACTTTCCACTACAAGAAACAGATCTCCTGGCTGGAGGAGACAATGCTCATGCAGTCAGTGTAAGGGACATAGGACAAGGAGAAACAAGTTTCCAGCCTGGACAAGAAGAAGGTCATACAGGAAGTATAAAAAAAGTAACCGTAGAACAAGAAACAGATCTTCCTGCTGGAGGAGACAATGTTGACGCAAAAAGTGTAAAGGACAATACATCGCTTGGAGAAACATGTGGTTATACTGGACAAGTGGATGGAAATGCAGAAAACATAAATGAGGACATAACACTTGATGAAGTAAATCTGCAGGCTGAATTAGAGAGAGGCAATGTAGAAAGTGCAAAGAACACATTGTTAGATGAAACAAGTGTTGACACTGAAGGAGAAGCGGAAAATACAGAAGATATCAAAAAGGACACTCAACAGGGAGAAACAAGTCTAGATGATGGGGGAGAGGAAGGTAATGCAAAAGGCATAAAGAAAGAATGTCTGCTCAGAGATAAAAGTCCTCAGCCTGGAGGAAAGGAAGGTAATGCCATAAGCATCACAAACATTACACCACCAGAAGGTATTCCTCTACAAATAATACTTGGTCAGTCTGCAAGAGAGGAAGATAATGCAGACATTATAAAAATGGACACATCACCAGAAGAAAGTCTTCAGCCTGGACGAACAGAAGGTAATGCAGAAATTATACATGAGGACACCATACCACATGACCCACATCATCTGGCTGGAGGAGAAGAAGTTAAAGCAGAAAATGTAAAAGACAACCCATCAGTAAGGGAAACAAGTCTTAATTCTAGGAAAAAGGTGGCTGGAAAACTGTGTTGCTCATTCTCTTAAAGGTACAGTATGTAAGAAATCTAAAGCAACTGGCCGTAAAATCCTCCTGATATGTCACAGAGACTCAGGAATAATGTTCATATAACACGATGAACTCACCAACAACAATAGTACAGCCAGAGTATTCGCATTAAAAATCTTTTTTTGCAGACTGCAAATCATGTTTATGTTTTGAATTTACGTGTTTACATGTTGAGCCACCTAGCGCTCTCTCCCAGTCACGGCGGCGTCAGTGGAATTTCAGCCTCCAGTCTGGTCCACTGACCTGCCGCTACGGCTGGGAGAAAAAATTAGATCGCTGTGCTATGAATTTGACTGCAGTAACTGTTTTTGGCCACATTCTTACATATTGCACCTTTAAAGCATACCAGTTGGAAAAACAAGTCTTGATACAAATTTCAAAACTGCTGACAACTGTAGAAAATTGAATGTACCAAAAGGACATGGAGATGATGGTGCAGAAATCTGGAAAGACATCACAAAAAAAATGTTGAAATGAGAGATGAATCAATTAAAAAAATATTGCTATAATATTTGTTTATATTCATTTTCATAATAGCCCTTAAAAGTTCTTAAAGGGATAGTTCACCCAAAATTCAAATTTCACTCATTATCTACTCACCCTCATGTCATCTAAGGGCTGGGAGAATTTTCAGAGTCCTCCGTGCCTTCTCTGAGTTACGGGGGGGTCTGCGCAGCAGTATTTGTCCATATAATGATTGTGAATGGGGCTCACTTTTCTTCGTCCAAAAAGACACACCAAAAAACATCAAAATACCTCCATGCTGCTCGTCTGTAATGTCCGTCTTGTATTGAAGCCCCGACATGAGAAATTGTCCCGCTGGTCAGTGCAAATTACGCGAGATTTGCACTGACACAGGAGCAGGAGCAGTGATTTGAGACACTGGGAGCTTCCGCTACAAACAAGCTTAAAATATAGACTCATTTAATTTTTTTCGGAACAATTTCTCATGTCGGGGCTTCAATACAAGAGGGACATTACAGACGAGCTGTGTATTTGGATGTTTTTTGGTGTGTCTTTTTGAACGAAGAAAAGTGAGCACCATTCACAACCATTATATGGACAAATACTGCTGCGTGGACCCCCCCGTAACTCCGAGAAGGCACGGAGCCTTAGTCGACATGAGGGTGAGTAGATAATGAGTGGAATTTGAATTTCGGGTGAACTATCCCTTTAACTAAGGGGGATGGGGGTTATTTGCAATATAATACCAAAGCAATTTAGAAAAGATGACAACTTTATGACCTCCTGCTTAAAAATTACAGATAATGTTTTATTGATGTTTTCAGTAGTGTGATCCTTTTCATTTGTGTAAATAACTATTCTGTATTCTCAAAGTCTGTGCTTATTATTATAATTTAGATATGTTTAAAAAAAAAACTTAGTAAGCTCTAAAGACCCAAGCAAAACTATGTACAAAATCTAAAATCAAATGGGCAGCCTGCATAGTTGCAATTAAAACCTTTTTTTATGATTTATGTTTCACATGAAATCGAATCGAGAGATCTGGTAACACTTACCATTGTTTGGCCACCCTGTCATGAATTACTAACATCTAGACATTTAGTGGAGGAGCTATATAATTTATGACATATGTCACACGTGCAAAGTGGCTGTGGTCACATTAGAGAGATCTGCAGACTGTTGCATTTCAGTAGAAAAGCTGTGTCGTGAATTGTAGTTGGTTGGTGGTTGGCTTCATGTCATTGTTCATGTAGCCTAGACATTGAGCTGTGTGTAAATCACATATCATTTTGATGTGAACTGTTTCAATTTTACTTAAAGAGGATGTGATTTAGCTGCCTGATAGAAGTAAATCTGCGAGAACAGTTGTCTATGGAAATTCCTTCCTTGTTTTAGGAGAGTTGTCCAGTAAGTTCTCAAGATAATTAACCAGAGGACAGACTGGGTCTCAACCACAATTGAAACAAAGAAAAGACTTATCATGTCTCTGTCAGCACATGAAATCAGTGGTGGTTCTACCTTATATGGTAATTCCCTCCTCACCAGATAGTCGGGGAGCCACAGGCTCATGGTATGGCCCCAAGTTATGACATCAGTCAATATGCTATCATTTTCAGCAAACAGTACACATTCCAGAGAAAAAAATATAAAAATCCCACCAAAATCATTCGTTCTGTAATAATTTAACTACTAGTTGGCATTCAACAGGCTCAGGAAGTAAATGCCATGGCGTTCATTCAATGTTACCAACATTTTGGGAGCAGCACCTTCCACGAACTGCTAGGAAAGTACCTGAGGCAGCTCCTTGCAATCATCCCAGATAAGTGTGACTGCATCCACTTTGTTAGTGATCAATATGACGTGTCTCCCCCGCTGAAAGTCTGAAAGGTGAGGAACGAGAGAAGGGGACGAAGACCTGCCCTATGCCACATGATACTCTCCCTAGACCTGAATGGGAAGGCTTCATCCACAATTCTTTGAATAAAGCTAATCTGATGAACTATGCATGGAAGAAGTATGGGCAGCTCATAAGTCACTTCCTGCAGGATGCACACTTATCCTGGGTGAAATCTTTCGTGATCCTGGTCGCACGGTCCAATTGTTAGCAGATAATTCTTTCTCTGGAATGAGTACATTGTTTGCTGAAAATGTTGGCATATTGACAGATGTCATAACATGGGGCCATAGTTGATTGCCAATGAAGTACAGATGAAAATATTGGAAAACAGTGAGAAAAAGCCTTTTTTTTCATTAAATTGATATAAAATCACGTAGACATTATTTTTTCTACATTTGTTCTGTGGCAGCCTACCTAACCCACTGAGGATTTCAAGAAAATCAAAAATTACATTTTCCTGTCTGGTGCATAACAGTGAAATGGCCATAATTTTTTTTCATGATATTTCCGGCAGAGCAGACCCTTCAATTATTGGTCTTTAGTGTCAAAGTTAACAGAAATAAAAAGTATGGCAGACCATGTCAGGTTCAAACTTTTTTTGAGCCTGTGGCTCCCTGACTACATGTAAATGAGGAGTCAATATTTTAAATAAGTATTTTATGTTTGTCTGATATTTGCTGGGCTGACAGTGTTATGCACACCACTAGCATGCAAACTGGGACATGTTTTGTTGACGTGTTGACTGCATGGAGAGAAATAAATTATATTTTCATCAGTCTACAGCATTGGTCCTGTGTAATGTTTGATGCATTTATTGTGTATTTGTACCTTTTCTGTTTAATTAAAGCAGAAGTAAGCGATCCGGTTGTTTTGGCTCACTTCTTGTCAGCCGATGGAGTTACCAGTCCCCGCCCTCGTCATGGATCTATTGGTCCTCGTCCCTATGTACGTCACCACATTCACGCGCATCCCTTGGCTGCACACACAGCCCTTCATGCCGTTCTCTCTCCTCATTGGATAAAGGTTGTAGGATACAAGGAAGTATACAAGAAGTTTTCTTCTCGGCTTACAGCAGAGCAGAGTGACTGACAGACCCGTGTTTCGGACCAAACACTCTATAGTAGCGATTGCTGTCGGAAGACTTATATTAACACAAACATTCCGCTTACTTCTGCTTAAAGGAATACACTAATTACTTTACCTTACCTTAAAATGAAACCACATCTAAAGATCTCTGAAGTTTAATAATCAACACATATGTGCTTAGTCAGATCAGTTCAAAGCCGAAGAGTAAAAACAAAGAGTTGTTGTGGGAAATCTTATGGTTAAGTTTACCTGTTTGTTGAATTTAGGTTAATCCTTAACTACATTAGACATGTTTCCTGAAACTCTGAACTTGAACTGTGTCTTGCATTTGATTTTAAAGTAGACAATCTGAATGTAGCCTGTCTGTAATTTTCTATAAATAATCCAAAGAAGTGAAAGGAATTTGAGGGTAAAATGATAATTCCCTGATCGTTACATATTCACATATTTGAACATTTGAACATTGGTCATAACAGTTCTTGGTCAAATCTCCTCTAAAGCCAGACCATGTGACCTTAAACTGAATTACACAAACTGAGACATACAGATTTTGAGAAGTGTAACAGTGTTTGCTGAACTTTGTGGAGTTATTCATCAGGATGAGCAACACTGACCGCATTTGTGTGTTGGTGTGGTTACACGTAGCTCCACCCAATGTCAGGTTTTCAGTCTGCTGCACAGGGCTAATTGGTTTGAAACAGCAGTGGTTTCGTTCATTTGTTTGCTGATTCACATCAAACTGTGACAATGACAGATACCATATGCAGAGGTCTTGGACAAAAAGGTTCAGAGCATCTGTGGCAAAGTAAGTGGGAAAATGATCTTTGCTACACTTTGATTTTTCAAACTACTCATGTACATTTGATGTGGCCTGTGTTTCATTTCTGATGTGTTTCTTTTTTTTTTTTTTTCACGTGAAGCACCAAGCAGAAGCTAAAACTGGGAAGAACTACAGCGTCTTCACAGCCATTAAACATCTCCCAGTTTGCATGCTATAGTCTACAGTGGTTTGCATAACACTGTAAGCCCAGAAGGGGGCAGAGTAGGATCACACGTTAAAATGGCACATCACATGTCTTTGTCACAAACTTTACTGTGAATTTTACAGGTTGACGGGATATTAAATAGAAATCTCGACAGTTTCCTAGTAAGTAAGTATTTTTTTAAATAACAAAATCACACAAAATTAAAAGCAAATAATTGTAAAAAATCAGACAGACAATATATATAACCAATGATTTGCATCTATTTATATATTTATAATAATAATATAATAAAATATATTAGTAAATAGCAAAGCCAAACAAGTTTATAAGAAAAAACAAACAAACAAAAAAAACATATGGAAAATTGTTTAGTTTTGTTCTAGTTTTTTCTTCTCTCTCCACCCCCACTCCCCTGTAGGCCTACTGTAAGGAAACATCTCAAATACATTATAAAACAATGTTCATTCATTACATTATCTATTGCTCTGTGTTTTTGGTTACATTAAAAAAGGTTAGATTCAGCGTCTTCTCAGTGATATCTCTTGATAAAATACACAATTGCACAAGTTTAGTGATGTTACCCTCAAAGTACAAGTTGCTGTCACAACATAATGCCAAGATTTCTTGCAATGAGCTTAATAAATTCTGAGAGGTGACCAGTGAATGGCAGAGTGTATGTTCAGTGACCTGCTGTGGAACAATAATGGAGACCTAAGTTTTGTTGGAGTTGAGTTGTAGAAAATTGACTGACATCGAGTTTCTAATGTCCATCAAACAATTGTGTAGAGAAGTCAGCAAACTGAAGGCTGAGGGCTTTATGACTGAGATCATCTGCATAAAAGTGTAAATAAAGACCTGTACATAATGATTTTTGTAGCAAATGTAATACATTTAGTGCAACTGTCAAGGCCTTTTTTGTCTGGTTAATAAAACACACACACAATTTACTATCAAAAATGTAATAAACACATTTTATCAGTTCTGGACACCTTTCTAAATATGTGAGTGAGTTTAAACTCTGTTGCAAAGTTGCACACTGAACTCTTTTATGTACTTATTGTAAATGACCTTTCATCTGCAGTAGGCTACTTTAAAATGGGCAGAAAATTGTTCTTTCACATGTTTCTGTCTGGTTTGTGCTGCAGTGGGTGTTGGGTGTTTCTGTGACGGATCGGGCCAGATGAGGATCTACTCCCCGTCTGTCGTCTCAGCCCTGCAGAACCACCTGCTGTCAACAGATCCTGAGCTGGGAGGACCACTGGAGAACCTGGTACTGTACTCAACAGATCAGTAAACACCTTTCCTCCCCTGTGTCAAACCTCCTGTTACCTAGGCTACAACCTGCCTCCGTCCCTGCAGGACGCAGCTGCAGGCAGAGTACAGTTCTAATATAACCAGTGTTTGTGTCTCTGTAGGTGAAGGAGCTACGTTTGGCTGTCATGATAACTCCACCTCTTTATTCTGCACCGGTATCACCCCCTTTGTTTAGAATAATGTTAACCTCATATTTACTTTGTTTTATATCCAGTCAGCTCTATGAGACGTTAACCTCAGTCCAGGACTGGACCTGGTCTCTGGTCTCTGCAGCCACAGCTCTCAGCTCCACTGCTGCTCTGTCTCCTGGCTGCTCTCATCATGTCTCACAGGAAATGTGTCTCCTGCAGCAACAGGATCCACACTGAGACACAGGCAGCATCACAGGGACATTTAAAAGCTTTTAAATTTAACAAACTGAAGAAAGAAAAATAGATTTATCTTTACACATTATCACAGCTTCAAAATGATGTTAGCTGTGCGATTAAAAAAAAAAAAATTAATACATGATGGAGCAAATATTCAACAATATAGGTCAGTAAAAGTAAAGGGTGAGTCAAAGTGATTCAGCAGAACAGCTTTTAAGAGTACACTGATGCAAACTCTGCAAACAATCATTTATGTGTTTGAACAAATGATTTTGGCCAATGAGAGTAGCTATGTATAGAAACGGTAGGTGATTTGCAAGACATTTTTATTTGATTTAATATTCACACAGGTTCTTTAAGATTAAGTTTTGTTGAGTCATTATCAAGGTGTATGATTTTTTATTTCATACACATTGTCATCCTCAGAGATGTTACATGCAGTGCTTTATATTCAGATTTCTTTGAACAAAAGTTGCATCATTGTATCATGACTTGACAAAATATTACACAATAAGAGAAGAGGGAGATGGAAAGGGTTTAAAACTGACAGTACAACTTGATATCAAAACCAGCAGAATTGTGGAAGATCAAACTGAGATTAGGTGAATTAAAACATCATTGTATTATGAATATGTAATGTATGATGTACATGATGCAATGGTGCACCTGTAATACACAGTGTTTGTTACTCCTTCTTCCACACAGGTATAGAGGTCTGTCTGGGGGCAACTCCAATGGAGCATGGTATGTAATAACAACTTGTTTCCAAACACTCCACTGTCAGCTTCAGACACACAAAACAAAACTCCTTCTCACACCGTGAACAGACGACGTTCTTACATTTTGTTCCATCATGCGATACCAGCAAACCACAGGTGGGACAGGCACGAATCAACGGACATCCACTGACGTCCTTCACAGACTCAAAGGTGATCTCTTTGCAGGTTTTCAATATGTTTAGTGACTTATTGATGCAGTCATCATACGCACAGCCATCCGAGCCTGGAGATGGACCTTTCCACTCCCTCAGACACTGCCAGCAGAATTCATATGTTTTTTTTTTGTCGGCTGTGCACAGTGTGCAGCGGACCCTTAGATTGCTGAGGTCAGTCCTCATCACAGAGACCTTACAGCCAGGACACTGTGTGGTGAAAACAATAACACTGTTAAAACTACATTTTCTTTACTGGTGAGCAACATTTTAACAAGCAGATGTGATTTCAAAGAACAAGAACAATAAAGTAACTGAGATACATGACATACTTTCTTGATGTCCATGTAATTATTGGCAGCATTCTCAAACAGTTTCTTTTCAAAGTACTCTGTTTCTTCCGGGGTCAGAAGAGCCATTTTACGAACCTCTTGATATGGCCACTCAACATTACAGTGACCACACACAAACTTGCTCTTTCCCTTAGAGATAGAAAAGAAAACCATTCATTAGATGGAGAAATCCGATAGTATGTGTACTTTAAAGACTTTATTTATTTATTTATTTTTCATAAAGAGTTCATGCAATTCAACAATAAACTGTAAAGTAATCTGTCATGTCTTGGGCACAGATTGGACTGGATGAATGAATGCTCATCCATATATTACAGTTCTAGGATAATACTTATATATGTATATATGTATTATATGTATTATTTCATTTATTGTCAGGTTTATTACACTTTGCTACACAAATAGCTAAAATTTGACTTGATTTGAATTAGAATACATCCGAAAAGTCTGCATCAAGGAAAATAACCATTGTTTGGTAAACCATCTGAATTTTGTTTGTAGATGAGGAAATTAAATTTACCTCGTCCAGTAACCTGCGACAGTAGTCGGTCAGAGACATGGGAGAGTCTGAAAAACGTCCTCACCCGTCAGATCCTGTGGTTAGGCTATAGGTCTGTGTGGTTTTATATATTCTGCTCCACGGTTTCCAAAATCCTCCTCAGTCGTTCCTCGACTTTACTCAGTCGTCAAATAACTGTCGTCTGGTTGTCGTAGGCTACTGGTTCAGTAGTCACTCTGCTGCTCACTTCTCTTGAAGCATAGTCGACACATAGGTGGTGGTGACGTCACATTCAGTTTTTATAAAGTCGGGTCGGGTTTTTGGTTTCTTTCTGTCCGATCTTTGCAGCTGAAGAACACATCCACATCCACATCCACACCCATTCAGTCAAACAGTCCTCGAAGTGTCACCGGCAAAATGATTCAGCTGAATAAGCCTGCACATGGGAGAAGATCGTCGACCTGTGCGACGAATGTGATGACAGTAGGGGAAAAGAGAGAAAAGATTGTTAAAGAACTACAGCTAAGTAGCCTACGTTTAACCTCTTTTATGATTAGGGTCATGTTACATAATTTTATTAATCACCTATATGATGAAATTATAAATACCCAGGCCATTTAACCGCCATTAAAATGAAATTGTATACTGAATTCAGATTTATATCTTCGTCGGCTGTTATTAGTGTGACCGGCACTAGGGTTACTTGTGTATGACAACGCCACTCTCTTTAAAGGGGAGAGACCCTGGACTACACGCAGTGTGACTAATTTACAGCAACCACTCCCCACTCAGGTTAATACCTATTAGGGCAAGGACAAGCAGAGGCTTTTGAAGTTATACAAAAATAAAGTTTATTTTAACAATATCCCCTCAACAATAAAATCAATACTTTTGTATTTGATCAGGCTGATACCTAGAGTTGGACACACACATAACCAGGTGAATACTGTTATGCATTTAAAGGTTCGAAGGCACTACACACTTCAAAGACACTGCACACTTAAAGGTTCAAAGGCACTGCACACTTAAACAGCTCAAAACACTGTATACTGAAAGGTTCAAAGGCACTGCACACTTAAACAGTTCAAAAACACTGTATACTTAAAGGTTCGAAGGCACTGCACACTTCCAGAGCAAACATTAAATTCTACGACACCATGGAAAGGTGGATGGTCACAACTATCAAGATATAAGCGCAACAAAACAAAAACAAAAATGGAGACACTAATTATAAGGATCTCTGGGAGGAGAGAACAGTGGCTGCCCTGCCGACGTGTGTCGCCAGTTCAGCCTACAAAACAGAATAAATACATTACAAGAAATTCAACAGTATTATTAAAACTGACCCAGATGATACCCATGCCCAGTCTCTCGTACCTGCTTTGAGCTAAGCTGTAGCGCATCCAGGTAATACAGTAGATAGACTGGGACAGCTAATGCTGCTGGTCATAAAGTGCTGATGATTAATATCTACAAATATAACAGGAAATACAAAGTTAAATAAACCACCGAATGTACAGCAGCAGACAGGTGGCAACATCATATTAGGTGGACATATTATTAGTAGCTCCCACCTTAAACTGCTACGAGGTAAGGCCTACAGGTATGAGGTACAATGCAGTTTAACCCTCATGGCACCAACAGACACACTAAAATGCACTGAGAAGTAATATAACAGGAAATACAAAGTTAGATAAACCACAGAATGTACAGCAGCAGACGGGTGGCAACACCATATTAGGTGGGCATATTATTAGTGGCTCCCACCTTAAACTGCTACGAGGTAAGGCCTACAGGTACGAGGTACAATGCAGTTTAACCCTCATGGCACCAACCGACACACTAAAAATGCAAGGACAGGTAAATAATCTAAACTCAATAAAACACAAGCATATAGACCCAGAAAAGTGTTTACCTCTCTTCTTCTCAGACCTACGACGCCGGCAACAGGAGCATGGACGAGGGTGAGCTACGAGAACAAACGTGGACTTGCAAAGTCCCGCGAGATCCTAGTCTCATGTACTGTGTGGCTGCTGTTGCTAGGTTCCCCACCTGGTGACCTGGGTCCTAGCGTCCCATATGTTACATACACCCCCACTTTAAAAGGTCGCCGTCCCGGTGACATAACTCACTTTACTTAGCAGGAACATTAGTCTCGTGGCCTGTGTGCTAAAGGGTCTGGAGGCCGTTGGGCTAGGGGTTGGGGTAGACGGAATGGGTTTGAATGCTGCCCAGCTGTGGTTCGGTGGGAGCGCCGTATCATCTCTGGTCCCAACAAGAACTGGGGGGCTGTTTCTGGCCCTTCAGGAGAGGGTGGATTGCTCTCTGGGAGACCTACAGGTTCTTCCATGGACACAAGGCCAGTCTCTGGGGGCTGGGGGTCTGGGGCTGGCTCCTGTTCGGCAATAGAGCTAACGTTACAGGGGGAGCTGATGAAACCTGACAGAAGGCTGCTGTTACTGTCCTCATCCTCGCTAGCGTTTCCTAAGGGGGGGGTTTCATCCCTCTGTCTGGGGGGAGGGGGGGCCACTAGTGGTTCTGAGACCAGCACGCCTCTCTCAGTGATTGGTCTTAGTTCAGAGCGATGAACAGTTTTCTGCTGTTCTGGGTTGGATCGGGACTGGATCTTGTATACTGTACCGACATTATCCAGGCATTTCACCACTTGGTAGACTGTTGATTCCCAGACATCTTGGATTTTTCTACGTCCTAGTACATGGTTCTTCCGATAGACCAGAGTGCCAACTGGAAGGATGGCTGTGGTTGTTGGAGGTTGGCGCTGCTCTCTGGCTGTGGCAGCTGCCTCCAAATGCTTTTTAGCTGCCACATACACAGAAGCCAAGTGATCTTGATGCTTGGTGACCCAGTCATCTGGTGTGATTGAAGCTGGATCCTCATCCGCTTGCCCCAGTAGTAGGTCAACAGGTAGCTGGGGTTTCTGACCAAACATCAGTTCGTATGGTGAATGACCTGTTGACTGGTGGACTGTTGTATTGTAAGCAAACACCAACTGGGGGAGCAATTGGGGCCATTTTCGCTTTTTCTCTCCTGGGAGGCAGCGCAAGAGATCAAAAAGGGTTCGATTAAACCTCTCGCATTGTCCATTTCCCTCTGGGTGGTAAGGGGTCGTCCTGCTTTTTGCAATCCCATACAGCTGGCAAAGGCGTTTGAGTAGTTCACCTTCAAAGTTGCGGCCTTGGTCCGAATGAATTCTTTTAGGCACTCCATAGGTGTAAAACCATTTTTCCGTGAGGATTTTAACAACAGTATGGGCCTTCTGGTCCGATGTTGGATATGCTTGAGTGAATTTGGAGAAAACGTCGGTCACGACCAAGACATGCTCTCTCCCATCACTGGCTCTTTCCAAGGTGGTAAAGTCAATGGCAACGACCTCTAAAGGTTTGGAGGCCGTCAGATGTCCCATGAACGTCCGGACTGAGGGCCGCACTGCTTTGGCAATGATGCAACGTTCACACTCTTTGCACCACTGGTCAATGTCTGAACGCATATTTGGCCAGTAGCATCTTTCTCTGACCAAGGCTGTCGTCCTTTCTGCCCCCTGGTGGCCGTGATTGTCATGTAAACTGGTCAGTACTTCTGCTTGTAGTGCTTTTGGTAATAGCAGCTGGTGAACTGTCTGTCGGCTTGGGGGCATCTGTACCTCTCTGTAAAGCACATTGTCCTTTTCCTTGATTCTCCTCCATTGTCGGACAAGCTCCAAAACCTGGTTGGGTTCTCTAGACCGTTCTGCTCTGTTTGGGGGGCGTCCTCTCCTCCAGTAGGGGAGAAATGCTTTGAACACTGGGTCTGTGGCTTGCAGGGCCTGCAGATCAGCCTTCTCCCGCACCGGAGCTGCGTCCACTGCCATGACGTTACCAGTGAGCTGTGGTTGTGTGGGAGAGTACTTTTTGGAGCCAGTCATTTGTGATGGAATGTTAAAACCAGGCACGATGTCAGAAATGGAATGTACTGCTGGGGTGTTCGGTTGACGGGAAAGGGCATCAGCATTACGGTTGGCTGCTCCGGGGCGGTATTTAATGTCAAAGTTGAAACTGGCCAATTCGGATGCCCACCGTTGCTCTACAGCTGCTAGCTTGGCCGTCTGGAGGTAGCTCAGGGGGTTGTTGTCTGTGTACACGGTGAAAGCCGTCCCCAGAAGATATTCCCTGAACTTTTCTGTGATGGCCCACTTCAAAGCAAGGAATTCTAATTTCATGGAGCTGTAGTTTGACATGTTTCGTTCACTTGGTCTAAGCCCCCGGCTGGCAAATGCGATTGGCCGACGGGCTCCATCCTGTTCTTGAGCAAGTACTGCACCCAAGCCCTGGTGGCTGGCATCCACTTCTAGGATAAAGGGCTTCTTGAAGTCGGCGTAGCCAAGGACAGGAGTAGTGACAAGCTTGTTTTTAAGTGTCTGAAATGCTTTTTCACATGACTCACTCCACTGTCCTTCCAACTTGGCACTGACCTTTGACCTTGGTTTTTTCTTGCTTCCTTCTAGCTCTCCAACCAGTCGATGAAGCGGGGCTGCATGCTTTGCGAACCCTTCTACAAAACGCCTGTAGAAGGAGGCAAAACCCAAGAAGCCGCGTAATTCAGTGACGGTGGATGGGCGCTTCCACTCTGCCACTGCCCTGGTCTTCTCTGGGTCGGTTGCCACACCGGCAGGGGAGATGATATGACCAAGGTATCGCACCTCCCGCTGAAAAAAATGGCATTTAGACATCTTCAGTTTCAGGTTATGCTGCTGGAGCCGACTCAGGACCATCTCCAACCGCTGCAGGTGTTGACTGAAGGAGGTGGAGAAAATTATGATATCGTCTAAATACAGCAGCAATGACTGAAAACTCTGATCCCCGAAGATACGTTCCATTAGGCGCTGGAAAGTTCCTGGCGCATTACAAAGTCCAAATGGCATTCTGTTAAACTCGAAGAGGCCAAACGGGGTGCAGAATGCCGTCTTCTCTTTGTCTCTCTCTGACATTGGCACCTGGTTGTATCCACTTGCCAAGTCGAGCGTTGAGAACCATTTGGCACCAGTAAGAGCATCCAAAGATTCTTCAATGCGCGGCAGCGGATATGCGTCTTTCCTCGTCTTGGCGTTGAGTTGTCGATAATCGACACACAGCCGGATGTCACCACACTTTTTCTGAACAACTACAATGGGGGAGGAGTAAGGGCTGGAGCTCACTCTCACAATCCCTCGCTGTAACAGTTCTTGTATGTGGGACTTGACAAGTGAAAATTGAGATGGGGGGAGACGGCGGTACCGCTGACGAACAGGGACGTCATCTATCAGTGGGATCTCATGGTAGATCAGGTCAGTACAACCCAAATCCCCATCATCCAGGCTGAATGCGTCTCGGTACTTTGTCAGCAAACTCTTGGCTGCTTGTGCATCATTAACAGGGAGATCGGGCCAATTCAGTTCACTCAGGCCAGGGAGGGGGTGGGGGGGGGAGGCCTCTACTGCCGTAGACTGGATGAATACCACCTGCCGGCCTTCGTCCTGTGTCTGCTCCTCCACCTGTACAGCCTGGGAAGAGGAATGTAGATCGGCCAAATGTAACGTCCCCAACACTGTTTTTGATCTCAGCCACTGGTCTTCCTCACCAACATTAACAACAGGGATGTTGACAGTTCCTCTGGAAACAGTGAGGAGGGCGCTAGATATGAGCAGGTTCATGGGTAACCGACCTTTTCCGTAGGGCAGAGGCTCCAGCAATACAGTACCAAGGGCTGGGCCTGGGCCTTGGTTGCAGGTGGCCTGGACGAACTGTAGGGAGCCCGCTGGTATCCGGATTGCCGGTCCCGGTGGTGTCACAGCCTCCCCTACATGGCCGGTCTGCAAGAGGCGGTCCATCTGTTGGTACTCTGACAATGCACGCCCCCATTCCCTCTCAGCTTGTTTTACTAGAGGAGAAGAAAAGAGATTGTCACCATGTTCCCTGAATAATACAGAGTAACAGCCACTGATAATGTTCATTCCCAACAGACCAGGTACTACAGTTTTCCTTTGTTGGGAAGCTGGATCAGGGGGGTCTTTTACCACCAGGATGCCCATCTGTGGGAGGGTGGTGCCGAGAACTTCAACGTCTAACTCCACATACCCCAAATATGGAATATCTAATCCATTAGCTGCTGTTAATTGGAGCCAGGTACAAGATTTCAGTTGCTCATTTGTTTGTGGCATCAGATACTGTTCAAAGAAAGCCTGTGTTACAGTAGTTACCATTGATCCAGTATCAAGTAAGGACGGCACCTCCACCCCCCCTACTCTGATCTTTACTACTGGGCAGCGTCCAATTAGCCGGGATGCCAGACTTGCCTGTTTTGAACCCACAAATCCCCCTTCTGGTATCGGGTTCCCAACACCAGAGGGCGCTAGTTTTCCTGCTGCTCCACTGCATTCACTCTTGCTCCCACCCATTGGCCCCGTCCCCGTGATCCCACCCCCCCAGGGAGACCACCCATTTCAACCCGACAAAATCTAGCAATATGACCTGCCTTGTGACACCGCATGCATATTGGTTTTCCATCTGGCTGGAACTGGTATTGTTTTGGCCTGCTGCTGCTGGGGGGATCCTGGGGGCTTGTATAATTAGGGGCAGTGGACGAAGAGCCTAAGTGTTTAAGAATGGCATCTAGCTGTACTTGCTGTTTGCGTAAACACTCCTTCAATTCTGCCAGCTCATCACTGGACCTAGCAGCAATGGCGTTGGTGTCGACATCACCTTGACCTAATCCTGAAGCATTCGAATCACAGGAGTATGCTCGTGCTCTTTGTCCACAAGCAGGGGGCCCTCGCTTTTCCCATTTGATAGCTGCATTACGTACATCTTTGAAGGAATGGTTAGGATGTTGCCGAACCAAGTGGGCCAATTCACGGTGTAATTTGGTGTCACGTACGTTTTCAATGAATGTGTCACGGATCACCAAATCTGAATTCGAAACCCCCCTTGGATCTTTACTTTCAAGTAGTTCCATCAAATGCAACAAAGCATGGGAAAACTCACGTATGGACTCATTATCCTGTTGCCGGCGTTGAAAAAATTGTCTCTGTAAACTCACATATGTTTGATCACACCCAAAATTATCAAGCAGTATTGTGAAAATAGCCTCTGGTGTGGCTCTATCAGTTGGAGAGCTAAATTTTACCTCCCGCTTAGCTTCCCCATCTAGCAGATCACAAAGAAATGTTGCTTGTTCAACCTGTGTGTGCTGCACAAACAGTGACTTTTTTGCTTCTTCTACCCAGTCTTCTACAGTTAACCCATCCTGAGCTATATCTCCTGAAAACCGTGGACATTTCCTCTCTCTTGGTGCATACATGTACACCCGCCCCGTTGAATCACTACTGACATTATTAGTTACTACACGGCTAGATGGCCCAGGGGCCTCTACATTTACTGTTCCGTTTCCCCCATCTTTGAGTCTATTATTTTCTGCTTTTAGTTGCTGAACAAGTTCAGTCAAGGCTCTGATTTGTTCCTCTGATTCAGACATTTTAATTGACTTTCTCAAAAAAAAACAACACCACCCAACAATCAATTCTTGGACATGGGTGAGCGAACCCCCCCAAGAATAATGTCTTTGTCCACTGTGTGTGTAAACGCTGGTGGTTCGGCGTTGCAGCTAGAGGGCGGTGTTGCAGCTAGAGTGCGGTGGATGTCCTCTGGATCTCCTCTTGGGCAACCACTGTCCTCCTCCTCCACCCCCAACCCTTGCTACCTTAGTGTCTCCAAATAAATAAATAAAAAAAAACACACAAAAAAAAAAAGCCTCCGCGATCCTGCCGACAACGCCAAATGTGACCGGCACTAGGGTTACTTGTGTATGACAACGCCACTCTCTTTAAAGGGGAGAGACCCTGGACTACACGCAGTGTGACTAATTTACAGCAACCACTCCCCACTCAGGTTAATACCTATTAGGGCAAGGACAAGCAGAGGCTTTTGAAGTTATACAAAAATAAAGTTTATTTTAACAATATCCCCTCAACAATAAAATCAATACTTTTGTATTTGATCAGGCTGATACCTAGAGTTGGACACACACATAACCAGGTGAATACTGTTATGCATTTAAAGGTTCGAAGGCACTACACACTTCAAAGACACTGCACACTTAAAGGTTCAAAGGCACTGCACACTTAAACAGCTCAAAACACTGTATACTGAAAGGTTCAAAGGCACTGCACACTTAAACAGTTCAAAAACACTGTATACTTAAAGGTTCGAAGGCACTGCACACTTCCAGAGCAAACATTAAATTCTACGACACCATGGAAAGGTGGATGGTCACAACTATCAAGATATAAGCGCAACAAAACAAAAACAAAAATGGAGACACTAATTATAAGGATCTCTGGGAGGAGAGAACAGTGGCTGCCCTGCCGACGTGTGTCGCCAGTTCAGCCTACAAAACAGAATAAATACATTACAAGAAATTCAACAGTATTATTAAAACTGACCCAGATGATACCCATGCCCAGTCTCTCGTACCTGCTTTGAGCTAAGCTGTAGCGCATCCAGGTAATACAGTAGATAGACTGGGACAGCTAATGCTGCTGGTCATAAAGTGCTGATGATTAATATCTACAAATATAACAGGAAATACAAAGTTAAATAAACCACCGAATGTACAGCAGCAGACAGGTGGCAACATCATATTAGGTGGACATATTATTAGTAGCTCCCACCTTAAACTGCTACGAGGTAAGGCCTACAGGTATGAGGTACAATGCAGTTTAACCCTCATGGCACCAACAGACACACTAAAATGCACTGAGAAGTAATATAACAGGAAATACAAAGTTAGATAAACCACAGAATGTACAGCAGCAGACGGGTGGCAACACCATATTAGGTGGGCATATTATTAGTGGCTCCCACCTTAAACTGCTACGAGGTAAGGCCTACAGGTACGAGGTACAATGCAGTTTAACCCTCATGGCACCAACCGACACACTAAAAATGCAAGGACAGGTAAATAATCTAAACTCAATAAAACACAAGCATATAGACCCAGAAAAGTGTTTACCTCTCTTCTTCTCAGACCTACGACGCCGGCAACAGGAGCATGGACGAGGGTGAGCTACGAGAACAAACGTGGACTTGCAAAGTCCCGCGAGATCCTAGTCTCATGTACTGTGTGGCTGCTGTTGCTAGGTTCCCCACCTGGTGACCTGGGTCCTAGCGTCCCATATGTTACATTAGGCTATATTGTTTTGTTTTTTTATTGTTTATTCATGAGTCACCAGTCCGTGAAGAAACAGGGCAAACCAAACATCTCTCTGTCAGATCCACAGTAAGCAACCCCTGACTCTGTTCGCTATTTCTTGTTAGATTGTGAAATGCGGATAATCTTTGGAGCGGAGATGCTGATTCCACTCGTCTGTCATCCTATGGGATCAGACACTCGTCCACCATCCACACTGTGCTGCTGCTGCCTTCAGGAGACGGATGTGGACAAGACTGAGAGGAACAAACCAACAGAGACTAAACTACACTGAAGAAGAACTTTATTATGTAGCCTATCTTTTATAGTTGAAAGAAGCAGTTAGACTACACGCCGCAGAACGCGTAGTTTCAGTAATTCTCTATTAGCCTACTATTATTTATCTCCTCTCATTCATATGTAGTAATTGCTCATATGCTATTAAACTAACAGGCTATATTAATTTTCTTCAAGTTTATGGCAATCGTGAATGTTACAAGAAAATAAACGTGTGAAAAACTGTCATTTGTCTTCTGTCTGTTGTTACCCCTGTTTAAATCTGAGTTTCTGGCCCTGTTCAGTTCGTTAATTTGGGCAACACAATAAAACTAATGATAAAACTACAGGAATTCTCAAACCCATAATTAAAACTTTATCGAAATCAGAAGTCAAAATCAATTTTTGACAGCGCTCGATTTTATGGAAACGTAGCCTATTATGTCTAATGAAAAAAATCACTTGGACAATAGATCTCCACAGCTGATGAGATAACTGGATGGGATATTATTACTACATAATTTTAAATAGTTTTACATATGCTGGAACGTCTCGATTGATGAATGAAGATAGACTTGCGAGGTGAAATAATTTTGGTTAAGTGCTTTGTGTTGTGGGCCGGGTGATATTTGTTCTTTTAATGGACAACAGGTCCTACAGAATTCACTAAGTATCATTAAGTATTAAATTTGGATGAGCCCTTTAAACTTTATTTATCATAAGATAATAGATCATCAAGCTTTGCTTGTTGCTTGTTGTTGTATGAACAACAAGCAAAAAGGAGCAAAAACAAAGCGACAGACATTCCAAGACATGACAAAGGCGCACATCGAATAGAAATTATATAAGGACAAAGATGATCAAATTATTTAGATAAATAATATACAATAGATAAATAATATAAGAAATATAGAAATTACCAAATAAATAAGTTAATAAAATCAAATAAATACAATAGGTCTAATAAATAGAAATACATTTAAGGAGATTAAAAAAAAAAAGAATAGGGCAATTTAAAATGACAGACAACTTCACTGCATGTAATTTAGATAAAATTAAAAGGAAAAAAAAGTTTAGTTTCATATTTCTTGTTCTTGGCTGCCAGTCTCGTGACCTGACGTTGACTGCCAGCCAATCAGAGGTGGAGACAGAGAGAGAGTGAACTCCTCACCCAACCTGACTGGTCTCAGTGTGTGATGATCAGCCGCTGGTATGTATTATTATATGATATATTTATTTTCTATGATCCCGGTTTTCAACATAGACCTAAAAGATCAGATTGATTCTCCAGCAGCGGTTTGGTCTATGTTTTATTATTTTATTTAGCTAACTGATAGACATTAAGCTACAGGGACATCATAAATGTGATTATCCTGCACCGACTGTGGTATAACTGCTGTGCCTTTACAGTTTAGACAACTGGGGTAAGTCTACTGTTTTTGAAGATCGAGTAGACTGCACAATTCTTATCATGTTTATTACTGAGGTGGGATTTTTTTTTTAATAGTAAAAGTAAAGCAACTCCGGGAGCACTCATTGATAGGGTAAATGAACCATTAAGTAGCCTATCCACACAGAATTCAAATATAAGTATCAATAGGCAGATGTCCAATGATAAAATAGCCTACCACTTAATGGGTTTTATCAGAAAACGTCAAGCAGTAAAAAAAAAAAAAAAAGAAAGAAAGAAAAAAAAAGCCAGGTTGTCACAACAGTCAGTAAAGTTCAAGCGATGGACCATGATGGACTATCTTACTGATAGTGACGCAGAATGACTAAATTCAATGTTCATAGTCATATTTTGCGAATTTGGTTGATGTCCGTTTTGCGTGATCTACTAGCGAAACTGGTAAAAGGTGCAAAGTACAGCTTTTTATATGAGAGTTTAGCGCGTTGTGATTGTTTCTCCCATGGAGAGGTGGCGAGTAAAAACAGAAACCTCGAGCAAAACTAGACAACCCCTGCTCTTATGGCTACAGCAACTGTCATTTGTGCGTAATTAGGGTGTTACCTGCTGGCAAACTGTTTCATGTAGGCAGCAGAGCTGCATAGTTAATGTTTGCCCTGATGGCGCCACCTCATGGGCCTTTGCTAATTGTAGCGGCAATCTTTCTTCCTCAGCCTACTCTGCTTTACCGCTATTATTAAGCAGTCTTCTTGGCAATAAGCTTGACACAAAAAAAAGAATCTTCCAAGGCAATAACTCCGTTCAAAAAATAACTTTACTTAAAAAGCAAAAAACAAAGTTACAAGATTCGCTCTGAGGTATTGTCAAAAAACTGTCTTGCTCCTTAGGCTGCTTAACCTGGTCTGACAGCTAAGCTACTGTGATGTCATCAGCAGCATAATTAAAGGAGCAGTTCCACATTTTAAAGGAAAACTACTAACTATTGTAAGCAATACAATATGGCTCTTACACTAATCATTTCAGTGTTAAGGAAATTTTAAGGTGTTGATAAAAATATGTGCTTGACCAAAGTAATTGATCTTACAACATATTATGTGTGTACATCCAAAGATGTAGAGGAACACTCAAAGGCCGAGGCGAAAGGGAGGTGAATTGCGCTCTGAAATAAAATGAGATTTTTTTTTTAATTTTGTGAGCAGAATCAAGAAGAGGAAGAGATGGCCGATGACAGAATAAAATCTCAGAAATGTCCACTCATGACGAACCAAGAAGGTAATCACAGATGATGTTGAAGTAACTGTTGTTGTAAGTCATGATAGTTAGAAAATTAAAACAGAGGTAAGCGAGGTTTAGTAGAATTGTACTTTCTGATTTGTTTTTAATGATTAGTGATTGTAAATTTTCTATGATCACTTACAAAGTCAACTTGTTCCATGCATAATGTTTAAGTACACAACTTCTATTGCACCCAGTGCATGCTGGAACATATTCTCTCCCAGAGAAGGTTTCAGTTACTGTAATGTTGTAACGTCAGTGTGTTTCTGTTTATGTTGTGCAAGGACAGAGACGTTATTATGGCCTGAGGAACCAAAAAAACACATGTTACCTCAACAGTGTCCTGCAAATTCTCAACATGACACCTGAGGTCCATGACAGGTTTGTAGTAGAAATTAGGTAATCAGCAAACTTGGCGTGCTCAACTCGAGGTATGAACAGGTGAATCGGGTGCCAGTCCAAAAAAATTCTAAGTCAAAAAAGAGTTGTGACAGCACTCACTTAAAGTTGAACACTTTTTAATTCATAAAAACTGCTCGGCAGCGAGAAACGCGTCCGTTTCTCGCTGCCGAGCAGTTTTTATGAATTAAAAAGTGTTCAACTTTAAGTGAGTGCTGTCACAACTCTTTTTTGTAGTAGAAATTATACAGTTAAAGAGAGCAATTTGAATGGAAGTGTAACGTAATAGCCTGTTGTTCTTTCATCGGATACAGCGACTCATTTTGGTTGATTTGTTTGTTTAAAATATACAGTACCAAGCTCCATCAGTGAGATAAGTCACTATTCACTGAGAAACTACTGTCTCCTTATAGACTGTATCGAGTTCACAGGAGTGAATCATTTGATTCAAAACTGATGAAGCTCTTTGAAGATCTGAAAATAAAAACCAGTGGAACAGAAGATATGACATCAACACTTGGGATTGAAGATGGTGAGATGAAAAAAAAACAGGACACAAACAGAAAAGAGCAATAAGAAAGTCACCTCAGTGTTGAATTTACTGAGATTCATTGATGAAATGAACGTGTTTAATGTCTCTTTTTACAGTTTCTCAACAACATGATGCAGCTAAATATCTGGAGCAGATTTTACAGAAGCTCAACCCACAAGTCTCTGAGGTGAGGGCATGTGGACAATCTGAAATATTTACAGGTGGAAAAGTCTGAAGTATGTGTAGTATCATTGTGTTTTTATAAGCCTTTTCAAGGGAAGGAGACTTACACAACAAAATGCACGAAAGGCCACATCATCAGTGTACAGACAAAAACTTTCTGGACTCTTCCACTGTCACTGAGAGGCACTGATGGTAAAACCTTCAGTGTGGTGAGTATCAGACTAAGAGTTGGAGTTATTATGATAACTTGACCTTAATAATACAATTTTTATTAAATCTGTGTTTTCACAGGAGGAAGGCCTGAAGAGATATTTCCATCCAAAATCATTCAGTGGAAACAACTTGGTGTACTGCAACACATGTGGGAAGGAAACGGAGCCAAATAAAGTGAGTATGGAATATTTAAAACAACCATAGACACTTTACATTGGAATAAAACAGTTTATATTGGATTATAATACTGAATGTCAACTATAAACTCTAATAATCTTTCATTTGTTACTTAGAAATGTGAGATGGATCAATCCCCCCAGATCCTGATTCTGCTCCTCCAGAGGTTTGACATGTCAGGTGTCAAATCAAACAGCTGTGTGGATGTGCCAGAGACATTACAAGTAGAGACAAAGGTGAGAAGAAATTACTGAACACTTAGACATGAATGATGAGGTGTTAACTTGATGGTTTGACACTTCGGGAAAAAAACAAACAAACAAACAAAAACACTTTGCTTCTTTACAGAATGACTGTTAAAAAGCAGTTGATCATTTCTTAGATAGATTTTCCAGTGATGCATTTTCAGTGGGTATGAGTATAACTGAGTATCATAGACTACACTTTATGTTTGCTTTGAAAATGTTTTTATATATTTGATTCATTGTTGCAGAAGGAGAAGATGAAACAATACAAACTTTATGGGATGGTGGATCACATGGGCGATCTGAGTGGTGGACATTACACAGCTACCATCAAGTCCAGTGATAACGAAACCTGGTTTGAGTTTAATGACATTCATGTTGAGGTGAGAATGAATTTACCAAAGTCATTAACTATACGACTAAAAGGATCTTCAATGAAAAATTTGTTGAAACTTTTCTCTGTTCTTTTGAAACATCCAGATTCAGCGAAACATGTTTGAAAATCAGAGGAGGGAGTATGTTCAGTATATTATTTTATAAATAGAATACATTTTTTTCTAATGTGTGCACTGATGTTACAGTATGTTGTATTGTTGTATGAAAATAACAACAAACATTTACACTTATTCCTCACCAGATCAAAAACAGCATATCTTCTCACATACAGAGGTAGGATTTATAAAATACATAAACATGATTTGTACTGTGGCTGTAACATCAACAGATCAATACCAAATGTATTGTTTTTTCTCCATTTCAAAGCTGTGGAGTCTCAGTCATCCTGTGGGACCAGTCCAACCACCTCCTGAGTGCAACACTGCTACAGCCAGAGATTTTTGAGCAGTACCGCTGTAATTTCCCCACTGAGGCTTCAGCAGCATGTGAATGCACTGCTCATGCTTTCCATGGAAAGGGAACTAGTCAGGAACATGGCGGATTTCAATGAGAGGGTTATTAATCGCTTTGCTGCTTTGAATGCGACATGAATCAACTATATGATTGCACTTATTGTATCTTTGAGGGTGAGCTGATGAATGACAACTCCCGTGTTAATTATGACAGTGGGATGTTTATTCATTGTAGAGCCACATTCATTATTCAACATAATAAACTCAAGGATGTCAACAATACTTAATATGCAGCCTTGTAATAACCATTGTTGCCGACTGTTGGACTCACACTGTAACTGTTGTAAATATTGCAAGGCTATATCCTGCATAGAAGCTGCGCTTTTCAATTTTAACAGTCTGTACACGCTCCCGCGGACCGGAAATCAGTTTCTGGCAGCAATCAACACCTAGCACGACACCACAGTTGGCCAGACTCGGACCCATGGTCCATGGATCTAAATACATCTATGCTCGGAACCGGCTGCAGGCATGGTAAATGAAACAAACAGAAATTAATAATGATTATAACATGAAACTAATAATTAGCAAAATCATAGTCAGCGCAAATGTGTGCACTTCCATCTTGGTGACCATATGCTTAAGCTAAATAAAGTCAGTATGATGTATGAAATCAAAAGACTATGTCGTGTGTTTATTTGTTTACATATGACGTTCATGTTATGGTGTATAATGATGATCCTAATAATAATAATAATTATTATAATTGTAGCTGCTGCGCAGCAATGTTTGGGGCCGGGCAATTTTTTTATAGACAAAATAGGCAATTTTAAAGTGAAAGTTGCAAAGCCGTAGCACATATGGTTGATCTGTTATGCATTTCTTTTTCAAAGTTTTGAAATTTCGATGCTGTAACGCCACCATCAGGACTACTGTCTTGTGTTACTAGTTGAGGACATCTGGCATTTTGATATGTCATCATCATCATCCTTGCTGGAGCTTGAACCCACATCCTCTGACACAGCTGATGCTACCAGGACCCTAATAATAATAATAATAATGTGCAGGAGTAACCCTGATAAATTATAGGCTACTAATGACTAAAGCAACAGAAACGTGAGTGAGTCAAGGGGAGGGGTTACCGACAGTGGCTGCTCAACTTGGATCTGCCTCACTCCTGTTGCTGCCCCTCCCCTTGCACCTCACCTGCCACCCCAGGATCCCTGTCTCTCCATCAACTACCACAGCCTTCCCGTTCTGTCCTCTAGAATCCTGTCTCACTCATTACCTCCGTTCTGCAATAAACCTCTGACCGCTCATCCTACATCAGTGTTTTGCATTTTGGTCCAGTATCTCTGCCAGCTCTGACACTTGGATTCAAACAGTCATTCTGTGGAAAGAAAAAAAACAAAACAAAACTTTAAATGATGTAGACTGCAGTTTTTCAAGTGTATAATACATGCTCAATCTTGACACTGTACTTTTTTGTGGTGTATTCAGTAATCAGTCATTTAGTGTGATGGAATAGGTACTGTAGGTTGTGCTCAGGAAACACAAAAGTGTCTTATCTTTATCTTTTTTCTGAGATTTCTGTCTGAGATTTTCTGATTTTAGACAATAACCTTTTAACTCCTTTCAAATTCTGTGTATATTAAACCAAGTAGAAGTGTTTTACCAAGCACCTATTCCTACAGGTTAATCCAGTAAAAGGAAAAAGGAAAACTAGCTAACTGTATATATATATATACTCACAAAAAGTTAGGGATATTTGACAAGAATATCCCTAAAAAGTGCATGCTACAAGTCAAGATACATTGTATAACATAAAATAGCATATAGGATAAAAAACATTTAGGACATTATAAAATCACACAAGAATGTATTATTACCAAGCCATTACAATATTTAAAAACAATAAGAAGTATTTTAAAATCAATTCTTTGTTTTACTGGGAGCCAATGAAGAGATGATAAAATAGGAATGATGTGCTCAAACCTTTTGGTTTTCGTTAGTACTCTGGCTGCAGCATTTAAAATAAGCTGGAGTTTATTTATTGTCTGCTTTTTCAGTCCAGCAAAAAGAGCATTGCAGTAGTCCAGTCTACTGGATAAATAATAAAAGCATGAACCAGATTTCCAGAGTCTGACTGAGACAGGAAACATCTAACTTTTGATATGTTTCTAAGATGATATATTAGAGATATGTCTTTGGAAGGTAAGATCAGCATCTAAAATCACACCCAAGTTTTTGACATGCTCACATGGTTTTACAGATAGGGGAGTTAACAAGGATTGAATATTTTTGCCTCAGAGCCTTAGGACCTACCAAAAGAATCTCTGTTTTTTCCTCATTAAGTTGTAAGATGTTTTTCTCCAGGTCTGCGTGCAATTTGCTGGAATTTCTAGCCATGACGTCATTCGTTCCCACGGATGTAGGTCAATGAGCGTTGGAATGAGTTTGATTAAATTGATTAGCTTTGCACCGGAGAGACAATAGGTAATAGCACCAGGGAGATATGCTACAGTGATATTCTATCATGAAAGCAGGTTTAAACCCTGGTCTCCCGGGTAAGAGTCATGCACGCTGACCATTAAACCATTAAAATGGATATCCCTGTGGCCAAGTAGCCATGGGCGCATAATCAATTGGAGGCATAGTGACAGGACCGTCAAATGTCACACCTATAAAAAGCTTCTCATCACCAAGGTGTCACACAAGAGGCATCTCATGATGGGAAAGGCAAAGAGCTACTCAAGACCTTCATAAACTTATGCTGCAGAACATACTGATGGCATCGGTTACAGACGTGTCTGAATGCACCGTTTTATCCGTTAGTGCCATTATCCAAACAACATTTCACCATAAACTGGTCACGACCAAGTTCTCCTCACAAGATCAGAGTCAAAAGCAAACTAAGAAGAGTTGTCCAAGAGCCATGGATCACTGACAGAGAGCTTTTGAGAGACCTTACAGTTATAAAAAAAAAAAGTAATGCATTTAACCGCCATGGCCGCTAAGTCTATTGATGCGTTCAATACTTATTATACTTATATTATTCAATACTTAATACTTATTAATACTTATATATATTGTTCTCTTTCTTCAGTGTGGTTCAATCTGTTGAACACATTACATTTGTTTTTTAATCAAATTTGTAATGATTAAATAAAGAAAAACTTTAAAACTGCAGAATAAAAATAATTAACACACACATTGCTTGTCATGGTTTGTTATATAGAGCACAGAATCACGAATGATAGACTGACAAAAAGGCTTTTACAATCTGATTTTGTTAATGGAAAAGTACATCCATCCATTAGCTGTATACCACTTATCTGTGCAGGTCTGCAGGGAGCTGGAGCCAATCCATCTGATATCAGGAGAGTGTGGCATACCCTGTCATTACTGTAATCGATCAGGACTGATGTATAAACCTCACAGAATTACATTCACATTTTGCCAGTCATACTGAGCACTCACTTTTATTCTCGGAGGCCAGAATCACAAATGATAGACTGACAAAAAGGCTTTTATAATCTGATTTGGATAATAGACAAAGACAAAAAACAAAACCATATCCATCCATTAGCTGTACCACTTATCTGTATCTAGATTCAAAGACGCTGCTATCGATTTCATGAAAAGCTACTTATCAAATCTCTGCAGTCCAGTGTCCCTCAGGGGAGCTGCCTCAGGCCTCTTCTCTATTCCATAATTGTAAATGATGGGCCATGTGTATTAAAAATGCAGCTATGAAGATTTATCCAGATGATGTACATTTGTGCTGAGAGCACAGAGCAGGGAGGGATACTTAAACAAGAGTTAATGCTGCCTGTGCATATTCTCATTTGTCCAGGTCATAGTATCTCAAAGAAGTTTTCAATCAAATTCAACTGGACTTGGTTATTTGTCTAGGAAGACGTTTCACCTCTCATCCAAGAGGCTTCATCAGTTCATGTAGCTGTCTGACCAGGCTGGGACTGGTCCAACTATCTGGTGTGGAGACTCACTATTAAACCTCTTGTGGGGGCGTTCACAAGGGTGATGATGTCACTGGTTCCCTTTTGTGCTCCAAGTGCCAACGTCGTTTGAGTGACTGTCTTTGGTGGAAAGTTGGTTTCGACTTCGTTAGTGCTCTATGTTGTTATAACGACAGTGGTTGGAGTCACTTGCCACTTCAGTACAGTTGTTTAGGCTAGTTTGTTGAATCTCCTGGGAAGGGATGAAAATGCAGCATTGTAAATTGGAGATAGGTGGTGTCTGAGACCTCCTCCCCTGTTGAGGGATGGTTTCTCTACTTTTACTTGGTTATTTGTCTTCCTAGACAAATAACCAAGTCCAGTTGCATTCGATTGAAAACTTTGAGAAGAGTTAATGCTGATTTCTGAATGGGTTTAAGGAAAAAAGAAGTTGAATGTCTCCATGACAAAATGTGTGGTGCTGGGCTCTAAACATGCTCCCAGGTCAGATCAACATTTATGCCTCTCCTTGCGAGGTGAGGTTATTGAGTAGGGTGAAAGAAGCCAAGTTGCTGGGTGCCACCATTGATGGAATACTAGCATGGTCCACCCATATTAATAATATAGTGACCAAAATGAGAAGTATCTCTAACATCAGAAGATGGGGGGAGTAATGTCAGGGTACAGACACAGTCTGCTTTTTGCTTAGTGACGTCAACCTAATTTTAAAGTAGCACTATCGCAAATTCCAATTCTTTGTTTGCGGCCACTAGATGCGGCCAGTGGTGCAGCGTATCAATATAAAGATCCTTGTTCTCTTTACATAGCATGCCGTTCAGGAGGGCTAAGCGCCGAGCTGTTTGTCTCATAACAAAAAGGAATTCTGCATTTGCTCCACAGGCACTACAGTGTACAGTTATAGCTCCCTTGGACCTATTCTTTGCATATTTCAGGTTTTTTTATTGCTATGGGTTGCACTTTTACCAATAAGTGATTAGAGTTATGTGACCAATATCATACCCACTCCCTCCTTGACCTTGCATGTGAATTTGCGTGGCTGTATGAAGAAGTGTGTAGGATTTACAGCCAAGCCTTTTATGTGCTAACATCACATAAAAGTTCACTTCTGTGGTAACACATCATATTGTTGTTAACTCAGATAAATAAATACTCTATCAATGGATAAGAGCCATTAAAGTTACAGTATATTTACTGTAAGGCTGTGAAGCTGTGTCCCAGATGATGCACAAGTTCACAGTTCACTGATATCCGAAGTTAACTTCTAATTCATCCCACACCTACAATAATGCACACGACTGGAGTTGGGCTCCACTGGTTTTCTCCATTTACCACAGATTAAGTGTCCTTATCAACCACTGCCCTTATCACAGTCTGCCTTTTGGAAAAACATTGAATGCACTGAATCACAACTGTAAATCAGGCTGTTACATGAAGGAGAAAGTAGGTGACTTCAGTCTAAATGCCTGTAAACTTTTAGCTTAAACGGCACATGAAGGGTTGTGATATTAAAATGTGAAGTCTGACTTCAGTGAGTGCTTGCAGAGAGCTTTGTAGCTCTGTCTGACTGTGAGATGTATGAATTTGTGGAACTTAATGCTATGAGGAGAATAGATTGTGTTCAGAGAAAGAGATATAAGATTACCCAGTCTGACACTAAAAAGAGGCAAAAAATATTGAGAATGACTTCAGAACTTGACGAGTTCTCATTTGAAACTTAAAAGGAGAGTAGTTTGAGAGTGAGATGGTATGAGTATTTCCTCCTGGAGGAAAATCTGAGACAGATCATTTTGACTTGATCCTACTCTGCCCCCTTCTTGTCAGATTTTAAATTGCACATGCATGAGAGTCAGTATTGATTAAAAGAGGATTTTTATTGTACTGTGTTTTGATAATAACATGATTTACAAATCTAACAAAAGTTGGTTCACATTTTAGAATCTATTTGCAACCTCATCCTCACCTTCACACTCTTGTCTTTTCCATTTTTTCTTTTTCTAAATTAGTTAACAAAAATCACTCTACATGAAATACTAGTTTGTGCATCCTGAACAAGTTATAACTACTTTTGTGTCATGGCTCTTCTGTATGTGCTATGTGACAAAATGTACCTGTAAAATGTTTCAGAAATACAAAGATGTACAAAAATGTGAAAAATAAAGTTGTAAATAAGATAACATTTTAATTCAAAAAGGGCTGATTTGTATCATTATCTTTAAAATGAGAGACCATCATTAAGATCAAACAAAATAAACTTACACTTGCGATAGCTGTATGTCAACCCCACAAACTGATCTGAGAGAAAAGCCGAGAAGAAAGTGTGTGTTAGGTGTGTGAAGTAGCTGATCGTATAGGCTAGTGTAGCCGACTGATTGTGTGTCACAAATCATGTACTAACTGAAGATGTAGAGGAATGCTCAAAGACGGACACTAAAAAGAGGTAAATTACTCTCTTTAATAAATGAAGAAAAAAGGTCACTTTATTTTCCGTGCAGAATCAAGAAGACTAAGAGAAGAAATGGACTCCAGAAAAGTTGTTGGACAACAGAGACGTCGTTATGGCCTGGAGAACCAAAGATGATGATGAACACAGATGTTACCTCAACAGTGTCCTGCAAGTTCTCTTCTTCATGACTCCTGAGGTCCATGACAGGTTTGTAGTATGACTGTTTAATAGCAAATATACAGTAAATGTGAAGTAATTTAAATGAAGATGTAATGTAATAGCCTGTTGTTCTGATAAAGTGATTCATTTTGGTTGATTTGCTTGTTTCAAACATCTCTGTCATTGAGACAACTGTGAGAAACTGCTGTCTCCTTATAGACTGTGTCAAGATCACAGGACTGAATTACTGGATTCAAAACTGATTAAGCTCTTTGAAGATCTGAGGGGAAAATACTGTGAAACAGAAACTGCATCAACACTTGGGATTGAATATGGTAAGATGGACAAAAACAGGAAACAAATAACAATGAGCAACGGATAAGAAAGTCACCTCAGTGTTACGTAAATTAACTGAAATTATCATGCGTTTAATGTCTGTTTTTGCAGTTTCTCAACAACGTGATGCAGCTGATTTTACAGAAGCTCAGCAAACAAGTCTCTGAGGTGAGGACATGTGGACAATCTGAAATATTTACAGGTGGAAATGTCTGAATGATGTGTAGTAACAATCATTGTGTTTTTATAAGCCTTTTCAGGGGAAGTTGACTTACACAACAAAATGCACTAAAGGCCACATCATCAATGAAGAGACAAATCCTTTCTGGACTTTTCCACTGTCACTGAGAGGCACTGATGGTAAAACCTTCAGTGTGGTGAGTATCATACAAAGAGTTGGAGTTATTATGACGACTTGACCTTAATAATCCATTTTTTATTAAATCTGTGTTTTCACAGGAGGAAGGATTCAGATATTTCCATCCAAAGTCATACAGTGGAGACAACATGGTGTACTGCAACACATGTGAGAAGAAAACAGAGGCAATAAGAGTGAGTGTGGATTAATGTAAATAAACAACCATAAACAGTAAATTTGAATTTATTTATTCAGGATAGCCCTTTGAGATGAATCATCTAATTTTCGAGGGGGTCCTTAAATGATACACATAATACAAAGTCAAAAAAGAAGAAATACAGTGAAACACATTACACCTGCTGCACTAAGGACAGAATATACAGAGCAACCAAATAAACTCAGTTCAATGAGATGTGACAATCAAGGTGAAAACCTGAATCTGAAGTAAAGCAAATTGTTAATTTACAACTCATCTATCCATTGTAATCAATTCAGGAAATGGTTCTGAGGCTGAAGAACAACAGCATGAAGAGCTGGAGAGAGACAAGGTGGAGAATCGGGTCTTTCAGGTCTTTCTTTTTATTAGAGTGGTCTCTGTTTACCAAATGTACTGAATCTCCTTTTACATGTGCAATTTAAAGTCTTACCAGCAGGGGGAAGTGTAGGAGCACAAGTAAAATGGCTTTTTTTTTAGCTGTGTAAGGAAAAACAATCTAAATGAAACTGAAGACGAACACCTTAGGGTAAGAGGTCAGAAACTATGTCCAGTGCCAAGGCCCTATACCTTCGAACCTTACCTTTCATGAAAGGTATCGCTGAGTAAGGATAAAAACATCAGTATCCTTCCAGCTGATAAAGGGAGAGCATGGTAATTCTGAACATAAGTGACTTTTAAGGTCTCCACACTACTCAATGACACAAACAGTAAATATAAAAATATAAAACACAATTTTATACAATATATATAAGTAGGGGTCCCCGCTCCATGTAATTGTGCGTGCAATCAAGTTTGCACACGTCTTAATACGCACAGTCCTTTAGTAGATCCAGCCCTACAGCTTTAAAGACCACAGAGAATGCTTTAAAATAACCAAAAAGGGTCGTTGGAGGGGGACTTTAAAACACAACAAGCTATTCATAAATTGCTCTTGTCACAACAGATTCTCTAACTGATGGTCCAAAGTGTTTATTGCAGAGACACTTGAACCAACCGTAAGAGCTATGAAAAAAGTAGCCTATGAAAATAAATGTACTTATCTTCATGACCATATTGCATCATAAATTCATTCAAAATAAAAGCATGTATCTTTTAGCTGCCTCACTCATACATTCACCGACATTCACATTTTAATCTGCCTCAACTAAAATAACAACCTCTATTAGAGAGCTGTAAGTAGCCTATTGTTTAGGTGGCACTGTAGCTTTATTGTGGTGTTACTGTGCTGGTGTTAAACCCAATAGGGGTTGTCCTTACAGTCTATGGGGTTGTCTGCGGACTGCAGAAAAGGGGCGGAACTCATCAAGCGCCAAAGCCACGCCCCCTCAGGCGTTATTGAATGATACTTCACTACTCTAAACCTCTTTGATTGGTTATATGTCAGGGTCTGATGTCGGCTACCCAAATCTCCGTTTTTCTCTGTTTACATGCAAACGTGCAAACAGGGTTTTCCAAAATCTCCACTCTGGCCAGAGTTTTTAAAAAGCATCGTTTTCAGGGGAGAATTCTCCGTTTGCGTCTAGACGGAGGTTGCAAACGATGGTTAGGCTAATGTCTCAGTTTTTTAAAATAACCGGGTACCTACGTAGGCTATAAATGGGGCCAAAAAAATTCACCCACCCCCCACAGAGTTCACGGAGGTGGAGACTATTGGTAGAGAAAAATAAAATGTACCAGGCTGTAAATATGTTTTTTTTAAGCTGTAAAGTCGGCTATTTTAACATGGGGGTTAATGGAGAATTGCTCACTTCTGGTTCCAGCCCCCCGAGGCCGCCGGAGAACAGCAGCTTTTTGAACGTGGAAGTGGTATTCACTTGTAGAACCCACAACTCCCCCCTTGTTAGGGTCCGGGCAGCTAAGCTGTATTCCTAGGAATTCTTCTTCTTCTTCTTCTTCTTCTTCTTCTTCTTCTTTCTTTCTTTCTTCTTCTTCCAAGGAAGTCATACTTCCCATGGGCGAAAACTCACCAAACTTTGCACAAAGGTTCAGTCCCATGCCAGATTCACTCAACTCCAAGGACATGTGCCCCCCCTCCTAGGGGGGGCACAATAAGCGTTTAAATTTAAAAACTTTAAAAATTCCTACCAAACCAACGGTAGATGCTACAGTGTTGAAACTTCACCACAATGTAGCCTCAATACTGCTGAAACTTTTGTCCACTTAAACTTATTACAAATTATGAAGTCCATCACTCTGTTTTTTTCAATAACTGTAAAACTTTTAAAATGTATCTCCTCCCACAATTTTTGCTCAATTGTCACCAAACTTGCTACAGAGCATCTCCAGACCGTCCTCCACAAAACTGGTTTCTCGGATTTTTGATTAAGCAAAAATTGAGCCAACAGTGCATGAAAACGTTTGACTGTAAACAGTACTATAAACATATACCATCAAATTCTTGCTAAATACATTTTCAAACTTCCTGAAAAAAAATGAGAATATTCTGGAGTCATGGTTGATGAAGTTTAGCAAATATCAGAATTTTAATTCAAAAACTGAATTTTCTAGAACATTTTGAATTCTGCTCTCATGGAAACAACTGCAGCCAATGTGAGAGTGGAATTTATAAACATCATATTTTCTCTTATGAAGCAAAACACTTATCATTAAAAACAAATCACCAACATTTCCATGCTGTCAAGATGCAATTTATGTATTATCAGATTTTTGTTTAGATGACTGAATTATTGACATTTTGACCATTTCATCACAACAGCTGCCCGGGCACTGGCTCACCTGAGTGGATAAATGAAGCTACACAGCAAGTCTCACTACCAGCTAATTAGCTCAGCGAGTTAGGAGCTGGTTCTTGGTGTCAGAGATTGTGAGTTCGAGACCCAGCGAGGGTGATGATGATGATGATGATGACAGATCAAAATGGCAGATGTCCTCAAGCTATTTTGCTGTCTAAATGCAATTTATGTATTAACAGATTTTTGTTTAGATAACAGAAATCTGCGTTCACAACAGCTGCCCGGACACTGACTCCCTGAGTCTATTTGAGAAGACACACACCATGTCTCACTTCCAGATAATTAGCTCACTGAGTTAAGCGCTGGTTCTTGGTGTCAGAGGTTGTGAGTTCGAGACCCAGCCAGGGTGATATTGATGATGACCGATCAAAATGTCAAATGTCCTCAACACAATACAATTGTCCTAATGGTGGCATCACAGCAAGCTTCTAAATTTAAAAATTCAAATAGCTTGGACTGGACCATGTGCGAAGGCTCCTAACATCTTAGACTCATAGTAGATGTTTGACAAATACATATCATTATTTTACCTCAAAAACTGATTTTTCTTTTTCTGCCTACACGACAGTGAATGGCTTACTCAATTTGTGAAGCCACTGTTGAACTGCCACTTGTCAATTAGCTCAGTGCGATAGACAACGGTCTTTGGTCCCCGAGGTTGTGGGTTCAATCCTCAACCAATGCAAATTGGACATTATAAGGACAACTGTCCTGTCTTCCTATTCTCCTGTTTGTTGCTCAGAATTGCCTAAATTTGCCCAAAAGTAGCCCGGACCCGACCCATCGCTGCGCAGCAGCTATAATTTAAAATGATCTTCCATGTTTGCTGACACAGCACATGTCTCTGTCACAAGCTTTATTGGGAATTTTACAGGTTTATGGGACATTAAACAGAAAGATTTTTGTTGTTGATTTGTCATTGACCATTCCCAAAGTCACAGTTTTGAACACTTTTACAGTAAAGTGCTTTACAAGTGAGTATTTTAAAAATCTAAACCATAAAATCGCGAAAAAGCAAATCATCATAAAACAAGTAAACAAGGTGTGAGGAGATAAAAGTAGGATTCGGGGTAATCAAAATTCAAATAAAGTCAGTGATATTTAGTGATAAAATATAAGGTGATATAAACACAATTTTGGAGATAATACCAATAAATAAAGATCTGTACATAACATTTTTTGTGGCAAATAATTATGTGCTTTTGTGCCTGGTTAATAAATGGCACACTATATATTTACTATATAAAGTTTATCTGTTCTTGTCACATTTTAATGTTAATATGTGACCATAAAAACTTTTATGTGCTTATTGTAAATAACTGAAGCTCATCTGCAGTACCAACAGCGCCCACCAGGGGGAGACAGCCCACAATTTAACGATCACTGGTCCAGAGTTTCTCTTAAATATCCAGTATTGCTTATTTGCCCATTTAAGACAGCAGATCACTTTGTTGTTCTCATTTTCTCTTCCAGACAGGGATAGAGGTCTGTCTAGGAGCCACACCACTGGGACAGATTTTATATGGTGAACTGGTCTTGCAGCATTCACTCTTTAGTTTCAGGCAAACAAAACAAAACTCCACGTGGCAGCGGGGGCAGTTTATATTTTTGCAATGTTGCTGGTTATGCTCCACCTTCATGCCACAAGTGGGGCAGGCCCGGACCGAGGGGCAGTCGGTGGCACCCTCCACCTCGGGCAGACTGATGGTCTTACATGTCTGCAGAAGCTCCCGGTCCTTGTTGGTGCAGCCGTCGTTGTCGCAGCGGTCGGACCGAGGGCCGGGGCCTTTCCACTCCCTCTGACACTGCCAGCAGAACTGGTAGCTCTTCTTCTGATCAGCTGTGCATATGGTGCACACCACACACAGGTTGGACAGATCCTTCCTCTCCACTTGTGTTTTGCACTGTGGACACTGAAAAGGAGACCGACATGATTTCATTTGTATGAATCGATAAAGGAGTGACTATTTATACCATGCGACCACTTACCGGCTGAACCTCACAATACTGTGCAGCAGCCAGACGAGCCATGGTCTCTTCAAAGTGCTGCATTTCCTCAACGGACAAATCAGCCAGTCTGCGCACTTCTTGGTACGACCACAGCTTGTTGCACTGTTTGGTTCCCTCCACCACTGCAGGGCACCTGAATTTAAATTTCCCCTTCAAAAAACACAGAAGACCCAGTTTAGGATTACAAAAATCCAACAACCACCTACTACATCCTTCTAACGAGTAAAACAATGAACCTTTTACCAAGTCACACAATAGGAAATTCTAATCCATCTCCTAGCTCTGGTCGCCATTTCTTTTTACCAAGATATCTACCAAAATAAAAATATAAAAGAGTTTCAGGACATGGTCTACCTCGTCCAGCTGGCTGCAACACCACAGTGTTAGAGACTCCGGGGTGACAGCGTGGCCACAGGACATCTCTGCTCTGAGGCTGCCGTCACCGTCCTCTGAAGCTGAAGAGCACGACAGTAAGAATATTAACCACTGTACATAAAGAGATGCTATTGACACACTTGGAATAAGTGCAAAGGGGTGCCACTGGATTAATTAACTTCAACAGCCCCTGCAATGACTCTTACAAAGGCAAAGTAAGTGGAAACGACTGTAGTCTTACACACTGGATCCAAGTCGTCTCTCCTGTCGACAAACAGGAGGGTGGCGTCTCGAGGGTCGTACTTCTTCTCCACCAGTTGTTGCCTCAGAGAATTCATTTTGATTCTTCTAAGTGGAAGATCTGCACTGAAAAGATCACAGATTTATTGTGAGAACAATCTAAGACAATCTGAGGCACCCCATCTTTATAGGCTAACATTCATTACATAACATTTTGTCATTTTGCCACAGTTATAATAAATATGCTGAATTAGCAGATAGCAGTTCCTGTTGGCAATGTAACCAGCTTTACTGACAATAATACTAACAATGAGAAATACTATTTCCAGGCAGGTTCTGGTGGTAAATTGAGCATTATGTTTGTGATTTCTATGTGGTTTTGTCAACACATGATGCACATCTTTATATCATAGAAAGTAGCTAGGCCACACTTGCACTTTTATCACATCTGTGGATTCAGATTTGACTTTGACTGAAAAGCATGTGGTTTACTGTAATACTGACAAAACAAACATCATACCTGCCGACATAGTTCATCACATGACTGAACTGATAACACCACACCTGACTTACTGACCTGCTGCGGCTCTATGGGGATTTCCAAGTTATCATTGTTGTTTTACACATAACAAGGACACATAAGCAATTAAGTTGCTATTGTAAGGTTAGAAACAGGCTCATTTTACAAACTTATTTATAAACTATGTAAAATAAGCTTATCTGTTGATCCTCAACTCTCACAAATCATTTTGAGGATTTTGTTTTGAAGGAGACATGACACCTGATGAGAGATTAGGCTAAACTTCCATAAACCGCTACAACTTGCTGTCACATATTAAAACAACATTAATATAAGTAGCTATAAAGTTGAACAATTGATTAAATGGCTTTGTCTTACCTGGGTGGATGTAACTGTGGTGTCGTTTCTTTAAGGACTTCCCCCTTTATTTTGAACAGGAAGTGACCCCGAATGTAACTAGGCTACACAAAGTCTGGAGGATTATTTCGCTCAGATTTAACTTTTACCTGAACTATTTGAAGTTTGTTCAGCCGCGGTGGTGAAACCCTGTCTGCTCTGTCTCTGTCTCTTCCTCCGTCGTCCTGTCGCTGGTATCGAAAGTGAAAGATTCATGAACACGCCGCCGGATCTGACTGCGACCTGCACGGTGACTATTCCTGTCTCTCTCTCTGTTTTACCCTCCCATTTTACTGCATACACAAACAAGAAGGCGCGAACTTAGTTATAGCCGACACGTGCGACTTTATATTGTGTTTATTGTTTTGTTATTGTAGCTAGTTTGTGTCGTTTTTTTTTAGTTTCGTTTCGAGGCGCGGGGAAATGGAGGATTTGGAGGCTGCGTGAGTTTCCATAACACCCGAACACAACAGCTGCTTTCACGGGTTCCTGTAAAAATCACATCCTGCTCTGATGAGAGAATACTTAAAATTGCGCAAATGTAAATCATTTTCGCTTCGTATTTGTAAGTAGGCCTATTGATGTTTTAAAGTCACTCTTATTAACATGTGGTGGTGACTCTCCTTCATCTCTGTTGTAGGCTATCTGTTGTGCCTCAACAGGCTGAATTGATCCGCGATCTGCACTTTCAGATTATTATATTAATCAATCAGAAAATGTCAACACTCCCATCCAGATGACTTCACTATGAATCATGACCTTGTAAAACAATTTACAGAGAAACTAGACAACCTCACCATCTCAGGTAAGTGACTTTATAGCAAAGTTCCTTTGGCTTGGATGTGGCCCAAATAAACAGCAAAGATCTGGCCCACTTACGGAAGTGAATGACGGCCCATATCTGGCCCAAGTATATGAAAGCTATGCTTAACCATAACATAACCAGACCTCTACCAGAACTGTACCAACTACATATGGCTTATAGCTGGGCTTCATAGGGCCTGCCTGTATGGCTGTGTTCAGGTAAAGCCTACTGGCTCTTATGTGGCCCCCATGTGGCTGACAGACCAAAATCCAGATTTTACCCAGAACCTAAACTAATATACACCAAACCTTTCATCTGGCCCACTTTTGGAAGTGAATGATGGGCCACATCTGGCCCTAAGGTATCTAAGCCCAAACTGAACCATAACAAAACCAGACTTCTACCAGGAGTAAACTAAATTCAAATAATTATATGGCTCATGGGTCACATACAGAATACGTGTGGCTCAGTTCTTTTGAATCATTGTGGCCCACATGTGGTTGACAGAATAAAACTGGTACTTTTTTTTCATCAGATAACACACCTTCCATCTGCCCCACAATATGAAGAGAATGACAGGTCAATTCTGGCACCAAAATTAAAAAATGATAATTTTAGTGCAATAGCAGTACTGATTAAGTTGTTCGATACCTATATAGATCACTTAAATCACACAAAATCAATATAAGAAATTAAGAAACACACAAGTTTCCCTTTAAAATTGTATTTTTTCATACTTCAAAATTGCCTTCAATGAACTGTACAGAACATGTAGAAATTACATCCATATAAAAACAGAATCAGAAAAAAACTGATCAAATAGGTTACAGTAATACTGTACAAAAATACAAGAACAGTGTAGAAATATTAGAAATGAAGAAAGTTTAATTTGTGCATCAAAACTGTCTGTCTTAACTGTCAGTTTCAGCTTGTATTTTTTGTCTCTCTTCATACCAAGGCCCAGTTTCCCATCACCTCCACCTCCTTGTCTGAAACAGCTGCAGTCAGGGTTTCGTCTACGGCACCTTGAGAACACAGGACATTTTGAAAGAGTAGTGTTAAGGCTGTCAAACAATTAAAAATTTAAATTGCGATTAATCTCAAAATTTCCTAAATTAATCGTGATTAATCGCATCGTTTTCTTTTTTGCTTGAAATCACAGCAATATGAATGGATAAGAAACATAAGAAACATAAGAAAAGAAACATCTGGATGTTTCTTATGCTTTCCATTCATGGTATTTAAAAATCAGCTGTCAGAGAGAGAGAGCAACCTTGTTTGGTGATAAGAAGAACAAGTTCTCTAGTGTAGTCAACATGCAGCTTTTCTGTAACATTACAAGACAGCAACGGCTGAGGTTCCAATGTCACAGCGTTAACTTAATCGTGCGTTTTATTTTTTCGTGTTATTTAAAAAAAAAAAAAAAAAAATTAAAATTTTAAATTAAAAAAAAAATAGTGCCGTTAAAATCATCTTTGCGTTAACGCGTTTATAAAAAACATTGTGTGAAGTTCCGGTGAATCAAAATAAAATAAATCAGACATTGGAGTAACTTAAATCAAGCTTTTTCATCCCAGGAGCAGTAGGGTTAGCAAAGCTGCTAACACAGTCATAGCCTGTCTCTTTCCACCATGGGCTTCAAACACACGCTTTATTAAATTAAAACCGAGTTCTGTTCGGCTAACTTGTAGCTTTCTCCTCTAAAGATGTAGGTCTAGTGTGTGCCATTAATTATCAGTAGTTCAACAAAAATGTAAAAGGTTTAAAATTCACTTACCCAAAGCAGCAGCCAGTCCAGAAACTGAGTGAGAGAAAATGAAAATGTCCGGAGGGTGTCGCAGAATAAACTCCACCCATGGCCACTTGTGCCAGTTGCATGCCAACTGTAGCCCAAAAGCTAACATCTATCATCTGGGAGAGTGCCTTATTTCAGATCTGTGCCAGAAGAAAAATTCCCTCCAATTTTGAAGGTATGGCAAAACCAACGTGGTTATGATGTGGACCTCATGTGTTTTGCCATTTTGTCAGTTACATAGGGCCAGGTGCTTCTATTAAAGAACTGCCCCAGAAGAGATATTCCCTCCAATTTTACCAGTCACATACCACATGCGGCCCAAAAGAATATTCTATTATCTGGGCCAAGTGCCTCAGTTAAATAAGTGTACCAGAAGAATAATTCCCTCCAAATTTGAATATATGGCAATGCGTATGTGGTTATGATTTGGTCCTCATACATTTTGCCATACCACATTTCAACCAGAGGTGCCAGCTAAATGCCACATGTGGCCCAAAAGTCAATGCTAGGCTAAACCACTGAATAATGCTGTTCATGTCATGTAAGATTAATGTTAAAGTGGAGATGTTGTGTGTTTAGATTACTATGGTCTGAACAGTCCAGGACTGACATGCTACCTGAACAGCGTGCTTCAGGTGCTTTTTATGACTGAAGACTTCCGAGGCTCAATAAAAAGGTTTGTAAATTCATCCCTCTATGTGATTTCTTAATTTTTTAAACAGACTGTGTGTGGAGGAAGTTACCGGTCCCAGTCTGTAAATAGCCCGGCACAAAACTCACATTACTTTGATATACATGAAAGACGTACAGAATATACAGATATTGATGTTCTTCTCACTGTGCCACAGATGCTGCAGTAGTGGTTCAACTAACATCGACACACTCCTGGGAAAACTGTTTAAAGACTTAGAGAGGGGTTTGGCCAAAACACACAAGTTCATCATAAATCTGGGGATCACGGATGGTAAATTTAGATTTGAGACGTTCCACCACAGCTACAAACGCAGACAGAGAAATATGTGTCAATAATGAAAATGAATTATCTGTCCTCTACAGTGTACAAACAACGTGATGCTGCTGAGTATTTTGAGAGGATCCTTTGTCTCACCAGTCTGGAGGCATCCGAGGTGGGGACAGTATTTGTACATAAAAATTAAAGTAAATTAAAATGAAGAAAAACAATCATTCATCAGACAACAGAGTTCTAACTGAATCTCTGCTATGTGCAGATATTCAAGGGGAAGCTGAATCATAAAACCACATGTGCCAGGTGTGAGAAGACAAACGACTCCTCTGCCTTTTTTTGGATTTTGCCTCTAGCGATGCAGAACTCACCTCGCCACACCTACAGCGTGGTACAATGCTTTTCTTTCTGTATGTTTATATGTTTCACACTGACAGAGAAGTGGACATTCAGGTTAAATAAAGTAGATAAACTTTGTTCACAGGAGACAGGGCTGAAGGCGTTCTTCAAGAAAGACCACGTCCACGGCGATGACAGGATGTTCTGTGACCAATGCAATGAAAAACAGGATGCCTTCATTGTGAGTAATAAATCTGATTTATTAAAGCAGAAGTAAGTGATCCGGTGGTTTTGGCTAACTTCTTGTCAGCAGATGCCATCGGCCCGATGGAGTTAGCAGTCCCCACCCTCGTCCCTACATCACCACATTCAGGCACATCCCTTGGCTGCACACACAGAGAGGACCGCCCCTTTATGCCGTTCTCTCTCCTCATTGGATAAAGGTTGTAGGATACAAGGAAAGTTTTCTCCTCGGCTCAGAGCAGAGCAGAGGGACTGACAGACCCGTGTTTCAGACCAAACACTCTATATAAGTGATTGCTGTCGGAAGATATAGTAACTATTTAAGACTTATATTAACACAAACATTCCGCTTACTTCTGCTTTAATTTCTCCAAAATGATATGGTGAAAATGACCGAGGGTGTAGCCAGGATGCTCCTGAAGTCAAAAGTACCAACCACTGTCAGAACTTATGGGCCATAGTGATGTTATAGTACAGTAAATATAGAGTATAAGGCCTTTTTTTCCTTTAAAAAAAAGCAAAAAATCGGAAGATATAACTATTTAAGACTTATATTAACACAAACATTCCGCTTACTTCTGCTTTAATTAGGACATGTGTGATCTGTCGGATGTTAATGCAGATTTTATTTATCTGTGGGATTCAGGAGTGTGAGTTGGCACAAACTCCGGTGATTCTGACGCTGCTGCTGAAGAGGTTCACCTTTCACCTCGAGCAGAGGAGCTACGTCAAGCTGCACTGTGAAGTGGACGTGCCCCAAACTTTACACATCGGGGTAAATACACATATGTTGCATTCACATAACTTCTATTTAATAGCTCTGAAATTGATTTTGTTTTAATTCCCTGTCTTCAGAATTGCAAATACGACCTCTACGCCTTAGTCAACCACTATGGAAACCTCTCAGGAGGTCACTACACTTCACAGATCAGATCTTTTGAAACGGGGGAGTGGTACTGCTTCAATGATGAATCTGTTCAGAGGGTGAGGAGGTTCATTTCTAAATAACTCAGTTCAAAATGCAGTTAAAGGGATAGTTCACCCAAAATTAAAATTGCACTCATTATCTAGTCACCCTCATGTTGACTAAGGGCTGGGAGAAGTTTCAGAGTTATCCGTGGCTTCTCTGAGTTACGTAGCAGTGCATGTCCATATGACCGTTGCAAATGGATACCACTTTTCTTCGTAACAAAAAGACACACCAAAAAACATCCAATTACCTCCATGCTGCTCGTATGTAATGTCCGTCTTGTCTTGAAGCCCCGAAATGCTAAATTGTTCCGAAAAAATTAAATAAGTCTATATTTCAAGCTTGTTTGTAGCGGAAGCTCCTCTTCCCGGTTCGTCCAAATTGGACGGACCGGGAAGAGGACGGACAATTTAGTATTTAAGCTGTTGCACTTTTCTCCTTCTCTGCAGGTCAGGCGGCCTCTGTTTGGGTCTGGAAACTCTGTCAGGTAAATGTTGCCTTCACTTGCACCAGAGATGTCCTGAGTGCTCATGATGTCCATGTGCACTGTTTGTTTGGTTTCTGAACCTCTTCAACCTTTCCAGATTCACTATGTACAAACATTCATGATCCATAGAGGAGGAATTATATTGACTTAATGACTTCCTTACTTTTAATCTAGCACCACAGTGTAGTTTACATTTCATAAGCGAAATATCTCAACAACTTTAATGTTTATACACATTCCCCTCAAGATAGTTAATAGTAAGTAAGTAGATTAATAGTAAGTAATAATTTAAAGGAACTGTCTATTTCCATCTAACACCTTCATCTGGTCACAGTTTTAGATTTGTCTCATATCTTGTGTTATGCTATGCACCTGCAAAACTGATGACATTTTCATCATTCTCAGTTAAACTGGGTCTAAACTGTGTTTTGTGCACACATACATAAAACACAAGAGGCTTATTTCCACAAATTACAAATACCGTATTTTCTCAAACGTAAAAACAGTTAAATGTGGGCAAAATAAAACCCACAGTCCTCAGTGACACAGCTGGAGTTTATGTGCCTCACTCGATAGGATGTGATGTTTTTGATGTTGTAACTATATTTCCTCTCAAATCAGGTCCCGCACAGCGTACCTGGTCATGTACAGGAAGGGTAAGCAAATACAAATGCACATTTCTTTGTTCTTTCTCACTAGAAACGCAGGTTGTTGTCACCAGCTCTGCACTGATCAGCAGTAACTTCTCCTCTCTCTCTTCCCAGGGAGCACACACTCTGAGAAAAGCCATGAAGTCAACCCAGAGGCTGAAGGAAGACGTGACAAGGCAGAGAGAGGAGAGGTTCTTCCTCCTCGTCTTCATCAGCTTAAGGATGACAGTTGCGCTGGAGGTGAAAACTCAAAGCTCTTGAATGGCGATGCCTTTTGGAGCGACGATGAAATGTTATGGATGAAACCGACAGACTCTTCTACAGAGGCGGTGAAGCAGCTAAACACCAAACAGTCAAACAGAAAGCAGCTTAATACAAACTCCCTAAAGAAAAGACTCCAGCCAGAAACAGACTGGGACGGGACGGGACGGGACAGAAGCCCAACAAGAGACGGAGTCAAACCTGCAGATGCAAACGGTGTGGGAGCTGAAAGAGAGGCAGTAGCAGAGGAAGACAGAGGAAGGAGTATTAAACACAGAACAGAGACTGATGTCAGCGTGAATGCAGCTGATTCTGTTGTTCAGTCATTTCACTGCTCTCCTTCACTTCATCACTTAACAAACCATTCACAGAGGAGCTGTAGAGTCACTGAAGGCAGCCACAGAGATTCAAGCTGGAGGACGACAACAAACTCCAAAAGCAGAGAGGAGACGGTCAAACGAGAGCCATGGAGGTGATTCAAGATGAACAATGATATCTTTATTTTCCAGTCAGAGATGGTTAAATTGTTTTTAATCAATCTGTCAGTCTGGCTGTGAGCAGGGATTATTTTTCTGCATATCCTGTGTGATATTACTGGTCAAAGCCTTGTTACCATACCACCAATGTTAGACCTGTCCTACTGTTCAAATGGGTAAAATGCATTCAGTGTTCAGAGTTATGTCTCAGTTGAAGCTGAGTTTCACATTTAACAAAAACAGTAAAAAGTCAATTCTGTGCATTTGTTTTAACAAGAGAAGTGATGTAGTTATTAATTTTAATTAGACTAAATAAATAGATTCTAAAGAGTGCTGCTGCAGAAACAGCAACATCTGCAGTGATTTAAAAATATCACAGTTTTTAGAGAAAATGCATGTGGTGTTTGTATCTGGGGAGGGGGGCTTGTTTTCATAGTTCCAGATGCTTGTTTATCTCGCGAGATCTGGCAACACTGGCACTCAAGACATTCAGAAGCAGAGGGGAAAGGAGCGGCAGCATCTCGAACACTCAAACAGCACAACATTGAAAAATGTACCAAGTTTTTGTGAATGATTTGACAGGGGAGGAGACGATCATCGACCTGTGTGACACTGAGGAGCAGTTTAAGAGCATGACTGTGCTGCAGCTGAAGGAGAAGATAAAGCAGACGTTGCACCTGAGCGAAGGTAAACGCACCGACTAGGAAAGAGCCACTGATGACACTGTTCACTGGCACTTAGGTCAAATACAGGCCAAAATCTCAAAATTGATCAGTGCATGAAAAAACACTGCGGTCAGATGAGCCGTCGTTCGTCTTCGCGGAGTCAAGCCAGCCCTACAGTCTATGAGCCAGCCGCGAAAACATTTTAACTGCGCCCGTATCATAGAGCTTACGGTGAATGCGCCGAGTCCATTGAGAAAGCTAGCGCTAGTTTAGAACCAAGCGAGATGACTTTCGGTTTTCAAAATAAGACGATGGAGGCACTCAATCAAGCTTGCGTGTGCGTCCCTTTTTTATACACCGAAAATGGTCTAATACTCCATATTTACTGTACTATAACTTATAGTCTTAATACTCTATATTTACTATAACTTATAGCCCACTAGGAAAATATGGAGTATTAGACCATTTTCGGTGTATAAAAAAAGGTACACACACACGAGCTTGATTGAGTGCCTCCATCGTCTTATTTTGAAAACAGGAAGTTATCTCGTTTGGTTCTAAACTAGCGCTAGCTTTCTCAATGGACTCGGAGCATTCACCGTAAGCTCCATGATACGGGCGCAGTTAAAATGTTTTCGCGGCTGGCTTGACTCCGCGAAGACGAACGACGGCTCATTTGACCGCAGTGAAAAACTGTGTTTTTGCCTGTATCTCGCCTTAAAACATTCGTGTAGGTGAGTTTTCGAAGAAATTTTGCAAGATGACGAAGTTGAAATGAAATGTAGGCCTACTCAGAGATTTATCTCTTTCTGATGCAGGGTTCAGGTTCAGGCTGGTCTTCGATTCCTTCACTCTGGACGAAAACTCCCTGCTGTCTACATGTGGAATCGAGCACCTGTCAACTATACATGTGGTGATAATGGTGCCCGGTGGCGGAAGTATGGATGGCCCTGACCCTAATTTTTAAAATGGAGCTACTCTGGCTGTATTTGTCCCTTTATGAGACACATGTTACATCATAGGCATCGATTCGGTGGGAGCACCCACTGGGGGGCACGCCACCAGATGCGCATTTCTCCGTCCCGCGCCTCGGCCCCTCAGATGTGTGTCTGTGGGTATGTGTATCCTGTGTGTAGCCTGCGTGAATGTGTGTATTAATCTCTCGCGCGCTCTGTTAAGATGAATAAACACAAATCGCTGCAGAGCGCGAGCCCGGCACAGAGGTGCGCGCTCCGGCGCACCTGGCACAATCGGTTAACGCAGTGGTTCTCAAACTTTTTTCGTCATTCCCCACTTTGAACAAGTGGGGATTTTCAAGCCCCACTTCCTCCCGTCGCCCCAACAAAAATCTTGACAAATTGAACTTACTAGCACCAAGTAGCCTATCAGTTATATTTCATAATGAGTCGAAATCAAAAACATGAAATAACACAAAGTTCAAAAAGAGAAAATAAAAGTGCAGATCAAAAACGAAAAGTAAAAGTAGGCTACAGTAGTCAAATAATGAAACAGTGTTTCATTTGTGCAAAAAACATAAACAAGTGAACTATCCCTGTATTAGTGGCTGCAATGTGCCTGTTTTGCACTGCACATCCTCTCAAAACGAGGTTGCAGGCTTGAAACTGCCACTCTCAAGTCATGCTCAATGTTGAGCTGAGAAGTGTGTGTGTGTGTGTGTTTTCATCTCTCTCAAGTCAAATATAAGCTATAAAACGCACACAAATATGATCGCATTAGTCAATCGCTGTATTTTATTTTGAAAAGTGCTTTATTTTGACAATTGACCGGATTCTCTCGTTGTTTTATGTGTGACTTCCTGCCAAGATTGACGCGATTGCTCGCGGCTCACGCACAAAACTGACCAGGCACCGAACCGATCGCTGCAGGGCGCAACTTCCACCACTGGTCTAAACTACACGACCGGTACTTGAGCACAGAAGGGAAGCGGTCTCCGTTCTGCGCTGTTCGCGGCGCTTCGGCTTCCGGTGTGAACCCAGCAGCCTGCTACCAGAGCCCGTCTCTATTACGGTGCGTTCACACCAAACGCGATAGACGCGATGAACGCCACAACTTTCCATTAAAAGTCAATGTAAATGGCGCGATGACACGCGATGGCACGTCGGGCGACGCGTTTCGGGCGATACGAGCGACGCGATGACGCGTCCATCGCGGCCATCGCTTCATCGCGTCCAGGCTAAGATAGGCATTAAGATAGTGATGAGTCCCATTGATAGGTGGCATATGCGCACCTTTGTAGAGTCCGGTTCAGGTGTGCTGTGGAGGGGGTGGAAGACATTGTCCATGATGGATTTGATCTTCCCCAGCATTCTGTGTTTCACCACCTCCTCCAGTGGAGCCAGCCTGGTCCCCACGACTGATCCTGCCTTTTTTATGAGTTTGTTAATTTTGTTTGAGTCCTTTGCCTTTATACCCGCACCCCAGCACACTGCTGCGAAGAAGATGGTGCTTGCCACTACCGACTGATAGAACATTTGGAGCATCTTACTGCACACCTGAGTTTGCGGAGGAAGTAAAGCCTGCTCAAGCCTTTTTTGTACAGTACCTCGGTGTTTAGGGACCACTGCAACTTGCAGTCAAGGTTCACGCAGAGGTACTTGTATGATGTTACCTGCTCCACATCTGTTCCCAAGATGGAAATCGGCAGTGGTGATGTGTTTGTGCAGCTGAAGTTGACCACCATCTCCTTGGTTTTGTTGATGTTCAACTGTAGATGGTTCTCCCCACACCAACTCACAAAGTCAGCCACCAGGTTTCTGTACTCCTCCTGTCCCTTCTCCAAACACCCCACTAGCCATGTCATCTGAGTACTTTGGCAGGTGACACGACTTGGAACAGTACTTAAAGTCCGCAGTGTAGTTGGTGAAGAGGAATGGAGAGAGAACAGTTCCCTGGGGGGCCCCGGTGTAGCTTATCAGATGGTCAGACACACAGCTCTGTAACCTCACAGACTGCGGTCTGCCCGTCAGATGATCCAGGTGATGAGAGAAGCATCCACGTTCATTCTCTCCAGCTTTTCACGCAACTCTGTGATTGGAGAACACAAACGGTGTTTGAGACTCAAAAAGTTCCTATGGTTAGTTTGTAGACCCACCTGCGGAGCAAATATATTTGCTGCCGCAAGGGTGCGTCTAGATTTCTAGGCTGTCACGTGCATAATTAAACGAATTATAACTTCTTTTTTTTTCTTTTATAAGTTTTTTTTAAAAAGCATAAAATGTTTATAAATAACTGAGGTATAATTTTACAAGTGTTTATTTTAATAAATGGCAATCACTTTTTTCATCCATATATTTCTAAATGCATAAGAACTTGATAACATTTTGTCACAGAAAACCATGTGTGACACCTTATTCTGATTTTAAATCGGGCAATTCCACAAACAACTTAATTTAATTGAAGGACCCCATTCAAATTGGTTATGGCTAGATGGAGTACACGATCTGCAGGAAGTGACGTAGAATCTCACCAAAACTCGTATGAAGTTACTGCCGTCAGATTTATCGACTACAAATAACCTCAAACATGCTCCTAACTACTTTCTGGACAGTCATTGGCCTCTCTCTCCTTATCTGGCCTGTCTAGCCTCTACCTGATCTTCTTACTAAACTTAACCAACTCCTTTCATCATTACCTAAACCTAACCACTGAAACTCAAAATGTGAACTTGGAATATAAATTTAAAACAATAAATTTCACGGACATCATTGAATTGAGCGGGGATCAAACCCGGGTTTATTGCACTGCAGGCGGCGTCACTAACCGTTACACTAGGAAACCTGTTGCTACTTTCACTGCCGTTTGTTCATCTATTATATTATATTTTTATATATATATATATTAGTTTACTATCAGTACTGTGATCGCCGCCGGAGTGGTGACCGTTTCCATAGTAACAAAACAACTTCCGACGAGATTTGGTGAGATTCTACGTCACTTCCTGCAGATCATGTAGCTACTCCATCTAGCCACGACCATTCAAATTCCTGTTACTGAAGCCAAAGATATTCAATATACGAAAAGATACTCCACGAGGGGCTGCTCCAATGATAGAAATGGTAGAGACACTTCCTGTCTCTATAAATGGGCGTGGTCAACCGTCACCCCACCAAGTTCTGTGAATGTGGATTTAATTTGTAGGTAAGATGAAAGTGAGATATTTATATTTTCTTATGATAACATTAAATATTTACACTACTAACAGTCATATTTAGCATGACAAAAATTATTTAAATCATTTTTACGGGAGTTCGCGGCCGTTTGTTTGACGTTGCCTAGGAGAGCTGTGCCAAATCTCGCGAGAGTGTGTCATACAGAGAGAGGTCTTGAACAAAGTGGATTTTCTCCTGATGTGTCGTCTGAAAATGGCCATTTTTGTGTCAAACTGTTCAGAAGAGATGTGGCTTGTGAAAAATGAGTCCAAATTTTACTTCAGTGACTGTGGGGAGAAAGAATCGACCATAATCTGTGTTCACGTTAAATTGTCCCATTAAAGGGGCGTGGCCGTGCAGGAAGATGACTCGTCATGGAAGGTCTTGGTTTATAAACCGTCTTTGCTGAAGCCTCTTATGAGGCCAATGACATGAGTAGGCCACAACATAGATATAGAAAGTGTCTCAGCATTATTCAAATATTTAACTGAACCACCATGAAAGTGTTAAGTTTTGTTGTCCTTTGGTGTGACGTCATTAAATTATATTTTTTGATTAAAAACTCTTGGTTAAACTACATAATTACGGAGGGAGAATTATACAAATGCTAATTGCTAACTTCTAAAGACAGGTTGGCTCGGAATAGCACAATAATTAAAGCAGAAGTAAGCGATCCGGTCGTTTTCACTAATGCTGCGTTCCAGGCAGGCTTTTGAAATCGTAAATTACAGCTTCAAGTCACAACTTACGACTTTGTAGCGTTCCAGGCAACCCACTCGTGTTTTTCCGACCTGTTTTACCTGTGAAAGTCACTATAACGGCCACTCGTAACTTCCGACCCGTGAAGTCGTACCAGATCAAACGACTTCACGTCTTCACAGGTCGGGAAAACAGGAGTTACGAGTTGCCTTGAATGCACCATAACAGTCCTCGTCCCTACGTCGCCACATTCACGGCGTCCCTTGGCTGCACACACAGCCCTGCATGCCGTTCTCTCTCCTCATTGGATAAAAACTGTAGGATACGATAAAAGTTTTCTCTTCGTCTCAGAGCAGAGCAGAGTGACTGACAGACCCGTGTTTCGGTCCAAACACTCTATGTAAGTGATTGCTGTCGGAAGATATAACTATTTAAGACTTATATTAACACAAAAATATCACTTACTTCTGCTTTAACTAACACAAAAGGCTGAAATGAAACGATTTGTCCCTCGGTGTGACACCTTTGGTAGGTTTTAGCTGTTAGGAAAAATGTCACACTGGAGGACAAGATCTCTTTAAAAAAGCATTTTAAACAATTAAATAAGATTTTTTTACAACAATTTTTCTTACCTTGGCCATTTTCAGTGTTTTCAAATGCAATGGCTGCATTAATTTAAATATTGCTCTGTTATTTGCTGAAAAACTGTATGTTGGTTAGGTGAAAACTATTTTATTTTTTTTGCTTTGTTTAAAAATATGGTTGATATTGTTTGTAAAAAAAAAAAAAAAGAATATTCTTTCATCGTAGACATTTTCAAAGTTAAATGAAAAATATTTCAATGTAAAACCTTTCAATTTTTCTTTACTGTTTCTGTCCTTTAGTGTGACAATGTCCTATGGTGTAACACACATAAAAGAACCAAAAATGTGTTGGTATGTCAAAAATATCCTAAAAAATGGTTGAGTATTGCATTAGGGCATATATTATCATCATTCACCTTGGATTATTTTAATTTTTTCAACAGTTTTGAAAGGTTGACATCAAAGTTTGACTCGCATTTATTGAAAATGGTCAACAAGTCATGGGGAAAAATCATGTTATTCAAAATTTCTCATGAAATAGATAACACTGTATGAAAATAAGTGTCTCAAAATTAAGATAATTCTGTCTCATGCTATTTGTGTAGTATTGAAGTTTTTTTTTTTTCTTAATTTCTTTTACGTCACACCATAGACACATTTATGGTGCAGGTCAGAGAAGATGTTCAAAAAAACAGTGAAAAAATTGAAAAAGTTAGTGATCACTTATATATTCTCACATATCAGATTTAGAACTACATGAATATATTTTTTTATTTCTTCAAAAAATGTGTTTTTTTACTTCTTATTTGTCAGCAACCCATTTGTTACTGTAATATTCAGTGATTTGTGACATTCTGACATGGCAGCAAACCAGTGGCAGACCAGATGAGCACAATATTATAAGCCACTATTTGTGTAGTATTGCACTATATTATAGGCCACAATGTTTATTCATGGTCCAACCTTTTAAAAAGTTGTTTGATCAGTTTGTGTTCATAAGCCATAATACACTCTGTGTACATGAATGCTTTATTAAAACTCAAGAAAGGCAGAGTATGTGAAGACTTCCTTTTTTAAATTCGTTATTGAATATACAGAAAACTCTTTGCCACCACATCATCAAAAACGTTTTTAAGATGATAAAGATGTTGTGCATAAATGACAGGTCCATGTATTAGATGTCCTGTGCACATATGTTTTTATTGTTTCCTCATGTGGCTCAGAGACTCCACACTTTACAGATACAAACACCACATCTACTTTTTCTGCTGTATTCAGTCCTTCTCCAGATATTCCTGTTTATATCCTGAATAAAGCCTGCAGGATCTGTTCTGTATTCACTGCACATGATGTTAAGTTAAAAAAAGTTATACTTCCCTGCAGCTGACCTCTGTCCTGTGAGTTAATCATTAATAATGTTTTTAAATAACGTTTTCTTTCCCATGAACACAACGTCTATTTGATATCTGACTCAAACAAGTGAACACATGTGAACACAGCTCCTGAATGTTGAGACAGGATCAATAAGACTAAAATATTAAATATGAATCCACTTCTCCTATAGCCTATCTGTCACACAGAACTAAACCTGAGTTGATCCAAGGGGAGCTGCACACAGTATAGCAATAATACAATAAAGCCACGGACTTGTTTTAGAAAGTGGGTAAGAGGTTTAATGTAACAAATGAACAAAAATGACACATTTTCCCCAAGATTTTAAAGGGATAGTTCAACATTTTTGGCAAATTGGCCCATTGCCATAATCGCTATAGTCATAGCAGTAGGTTTGTTACCTTTAATTGTAGGTGTAAGCTATTTTTAGTACAGCGGAGCGCAGCAGCTGGCTGCTCAGAGCTACGCTATGGAGGCTAAGGGAATTTCTTGGTTTCCCTCATTAAACTCATCAAATTCAACATCCCAAAACTCCACAGCGCTTTTGTAGACAAGTTGTGACCTGCACAACCACCACGCTATGAGATAATGACGGAACGATACGAAACGGAGCCGTTTTCGAGGTAAATACAGGGTAAATACGGAGACTGCTTGCTGAAAAACTGTCCCTGAACGCAACGCGCATCAGCGGTTTTGTATGAATTTACCTCGAAAACGGCTCCGTTTCGTATCGTTCCGTCATTATCTCATAGCGTGGTGGTTGTGCAGGTCACAACTTGTCTACAAAAGCGCTGTGGAGTTTTGGGATTTTGTATTTGATGAGTTTAATGAGGGAAACCAAGAAATTCCCTTAGCCTCCATAGCGTAGCTCTGAGCAGCCTGCTGCTGCGCTCCACTGTACTAAAAATAGCTTGCACCTACAATTAAAGGTAACGAACCTACTGCTATGACCATAGCAATTATGGCAATGGGCCAATTTGCCAAAATGTTGAACTATCCCTTTAAGATTGAAACAACAGACACTGTGATATAAATACACAACGACAAGAGCTGTAGCATCCTCTAGAGGAGGACACAATAACACAATAAAATACTGAACAGTAAATACTTGAGTAAGTCAAAGTCAACAAATTACAACAAATCAACAAAAATGACTCTCAGAAAATTCTTTAGACATAAAGGAACATTGGGAACTAGAAATTAATGTTGTTACTGAAGAAGAAGAATGAGAAGAGGTGTGAACAGTTCTGTGTCGTTCAGTGTTTGACCTCGAGCCTCGATAGGTCAAACACTGTATAACACTGAACAACAACGACACTTAAGGTGAATTCCAATTCTTATTTCCATCCTAACCCTACCCTTGCCCCTTGAAATGGAGCTACAAGGGGTAGGGGTTGAAAGTCAACCAAAATCTCGTCACGGAGGCAGGAGACAGTCTGGAGAGCCTATATACCAACCTCCATCATCATCCCGGGAGAAAAGACCATCGCTAATTAACATACTCCCAAAGTATTTATTTCTTATGTCTGTCCATTACTGTATTATTTCTTATTTCTTTTAACATGTCTGAAATAAACTGAAACTAACTAACTAACTAGTTGTGACAGTCACATTAGTTTGTTTGAATTAAAAGTGAAGCTTCCTGTGTGTAATGGACAGAAGAGCAGCGCTGCCTGGGGGCTCTGTAGCCTACATACAGAAAACACCACATTTACTGTACATCAATAAATAAGTGTTTTACCATGAACCGATCAGTCTGCATTAAATTTTATTTTATTTTATTAAGTTAACATGGTTACGGTACAGGCTACACGGCAAAGTTGGGCGCATTGTTTTGTGGGATACAGTACACCATGACTGGTCAGATGCATATGCTAATGCTAAATTGTGCTGCAGAAACAGCAACATCTGCAGTGAATAAAAAAAAGAAGAAAAATCACGTAGTTTTTAGAGAAAATGCATGTGGTGTATCTGTACAGTGTGGAGTCTCAGCCACAATGAGGCTGCAGAGCTCATCTTAAAGCTTCAGAACTCAACCTAAGTCCAGAGTAGACTTGGAAATAATATCATTGTGCACAGGAACCGCAATCCAAAGACCTATAATTAATGCACACAGGCTTTATCATCTGCATGTACAGAAACCTTCTCATTACTTTCATCTTACGTTTTTGATGCTGAATATGTACAAAATAAAATAAACAAACATTAGAATAGTAATATAGTGACAGGATAGTGATAATGAGAATAAAGTTTTATTGACAAAGCACATTTCATATAACATGATGTGACAATGAGCCTTAAGAACTCAGAAACAACAACAAAAAGGGACTAATCACATGCACACAGTATCAAACTAAAGCTTTTTTCTCTGTGCTCATTGAATACATGTGTATGATTGCTTTATACGGTGTGTCATGTCATAGATCAACACCTATGTAAGTAACATCACTCCTCTGTTTCTGTTACAAAAAAGAGCAGTAAGAGTTATCCAAAAGGCAGGTAATAGAGATCCCTCAAATAGATTTTTTATTTCTGCAGGTTTGTTGAAAATGGCTGATATAATAGAATTACAGACCCTAAAAATAATGTTTAAAGCAAAGAACAGATCATTACCAGAACATTTACAACGCTTGTTTAAATTGGAGGAAGGGGACAACAGACTGAAGCTTGATTTTAAACATAGCCTATATGCAAGGTTAAGCTTAAAACAAATGTGTATTTCTGTTGCAGGTGTAAAAGTATGGCATTCACAAAGCAAGGAATTGAAAAGTTGTACAAGTATGTCTCAGTTTAAGAAAATGTTTAAAAAAGAATCTACAAAAAAGAAGAAGGAGAAAGAGAAAAAGAAGGGAAAAAAGAAAAAGATAGATAGACGAGTGGTGTCTACCGTTATTTTGTTTGTTTGTTTTTGTCATTACTATGTTTCATCATCTTAAATATTTTGAAACAGAGAATAATATTGGTGTTGAAGTAAGCCAATGAAATTTGTAACAACAGAGAGGGGCAGGTAGGAATTTTCTTCATCCTGCTCCTTTTCATTCATGGTGAAAATGTGTACACTATGTATATGTGCAACTGTGTGAGAATGTACATACCATGAATGAAATAAATCAAAAATGAAATGAACTACAAACTCCCAGTGAGTGTCCACATTTACAGTCAGACTCGATGTTGCCTTAGAGAAGAGCTAACACAATAAATGTGTTCAAAAGTCGTGTCAACACAACAAGACAAACAGGACTTCAACCACAAAGAATCACACTGACTTAATATTTTTAATAGTTGTTAATGGCACGTTGATGTGGCCTTATGGCGATGATAACGCGTAACGGTGAAACGCCTGATCTCACGGCGCGATCTGAACAACGCCCATTAAAGGCGCTCAGAGGCAGAGGGAAAAGAAGAAGCAGCAGCAGCAGCAGCAGCAGCAGCAACTCGAAGACTAAACAACACACATTGGGGACGAAATGGTCCAAGTCAGTGTGCGTGGGCCCATAGGAGAGGGGATCGTGGACCTGTGCGACACCGAGGAGCAGTTTAAGGACATGACGGTGCTGCAGCTGAAGGAGAAGATAATGCAGACGCAGCAACTGAGCACAGGTAAATACCACACTTTCAGACCTTGATAATGATTTATTGTCCTTAAAACTCATTCATTCATTCATTAAAGTAGATGAGTTTTCGTAGAAACTTTACAAGGGGAAGAAGGAGAAATGATTTTCATTTTGATTTAATGCGAAAGATTTCAGGATGATGTTCGGTGCCAAGACTCTGGAAGAAGACTCCCTGCTGCGTGAAAATGGAATCAAGCACATGTCAACTATTCATGTGGTGACGCCCGGTGGTGGTGGTGGTGGTGGTATGGGAGACAAGGATGGCCAAAGCCTAAGTACGGAAGAGCCCCCTGGTCCTTTAGAATGTGCTCTAATGTAATGTAAAATGTAATGGTTGTATTTGTTCAATTGTGAGATACACGTTACATCTAATATCACACCAGAGAGAGTGACCAGAGCTGAACTCCAGAGGTCTCAATGTCTAACAGTGGGGATTTTTTGTCTGTCTGTCTGCCTATTTGTTACTTTTAATTTTTAATAAAGCTATGTGATTTGTGACAAACTGACATGGCTGCAAAGCAGTGACAGCTCACATAAGCACAGTTATACCATGTATATTCATACTGACCAACTTTTTAAACCAAATTTGTTTTACCTCCCAGTTTATGTTCAAAACATATTAAACACTTTGTGGACCTTTTTTTAGAAAAGCTGCAGTTAAAAACTAATTTGTTTGACATATTATACCCTAACCTTAAAGACTGAAAGAAATGTTTAACATTTGTCATTGTGTATTTTTTATCACATTGTTCATTGTTTTTATCTTTAATTTGTTTGGAGGAATGTGATGTTTTTGTTCATTTGTTATTGATATTAAACCAATTACCCACTTTCTAAAACAAGTCAATGTCTTTCTTGTTCTGTGTTATACTGAGATTGGCCTACAGAGGGCGCGACAGCTCCTTCTGGACCTGGGGTTGACTCAGGTTTAGTTCTTTGTGACAGATAAATGGAGAAGTGAATTCATATTTAATATTTTAGTCTCATTGATCCTGCCTTAACTATCAAGAACTGTGTCCATGTGTTCACTTGTTTGAGTCAGACATCAAATAGACTTGAATACATGTGTCTGTTTGCTTTATACAGTTTGTTATAGATCAACTACAAACTAGTGTCCACATTTACAGTCAGACTGGATGCTGTTAAGAGAAAACACAGTAATAAAAGAAATGATGTGTTCAAAAGACGTGAAAACACAACAAGACAAAGTTAAACCAGACACACAAAGAATGACACTAACAATAGGCATATTTCAAATAGTTGGATGGTGACTGCACATGAAGAGGAAACAAAGCGACATTTTTTTACAGGTTGAAGTGAAAGTATCGATGGCTGCACGCTGCTTCACCTGAACAAAGTCCATTGGAGGCACTCAGAGGCAGAGGGGGAAAGGAGCAGCAGCGACTTGAACACGACTCAACAGCACAAGATGGAAAAAATGATCAAACTCAAGGTGGTCTGGTTGAGAGGAGAGGAGGTGATCATCAACCTGTGTGAGACAGAGGAGCAGTTTAAGAGTGTGACGGTGCTGCAGCTGAAGGAGAAGATAATACAGGAGCTGCAACCGAACTATGGTAAACACAGATTCCTACACTTCCAGGCCTTGATAATGATTAATTGTCCTTAATATAGTTATTCATTCATATAGATGAGTTTTCAAAGAATCTTAACAAGGCAAAGAAGGAGAAATGAAATTTACCTACATGATTTTATTTTATTAAGATATCAGGTTGGTCCTCAGTGACCGGCGTCTGGACGAAGACTCCCTGCTGTGTGAATATGGAATCAGGCACATGTCAACTATTCATGTGGTTTTAGTAATACCTGGTGGTGGAGGGCCGCAGCATCTGGACTGGGTTGATGGCACGGGAGACAAGGATGCTCGAAGCGACAGTATGGACAGGCTCGCTAATCTTAACATTTGTATTGATGATAAGTGGCAAACTGACACGGCTGCAAACCAGTGACAGATCATATGAGCGCTATTATACCATGTATATTCAGACTGACCAACCTTTTAAAAAGTTGTTTGATCTCTCAGTTTGTGTTCAAATCATATTAAACACTCTGTGGAGCCTTTTAGAAAAACTGTAGTTTGTAGCCTATTGTATTGTAGGCTATTCACACTGAGCAGAAGACAACCTGTACTAGCTCTACAACTGTTTAATACCCTTTGCTTTACATGCACATACAGACTTTACAACCCTTTGTATTACACTGCAGACTGAAAGAAATGTTAAACATGTGTCATTGTGTATTTATATCATAGTGTGTATTGTTTCAAACTTAAAGTCAAGTGTCTTTATTGTATGTGTGTTCAGTTGTGACTGACCTATAGAGGGCACTACAGTTTTGGACCTTGGGTTTAGTTCTGTGTGACAGATACATGGAGAAGTGGATTCATATTAGTCTTACTGATCCTGCCTTGACTTTTGTTTGAGTCAGACATCAAATACACTTTGTGTGTTCATGGGAAAGGAAACTTTATTTAGAAATATTAATGATTAACTCACAGGACAGAGGTCAATCAATCAATCAATCAATCAATCATTTATTTGTCACTGCCATAAATAACAATGAAATTACGTTGGAGCATACAACCTTACATAGTGAAAAGTGCATAGTGCAAAATGTGCAATGGTGCAGAATCCCATGGGCATATCATGTACATGAAAAAGAGGACAAGAAAACACAGGGGTGCCAGAGGACATGGTCAGAGGTAGTACTATAGTGTATGTTCCAGCAATGCAAAGGCCAGTTCACAGTTATTGTAAGGTGGAGTGTGGTTACTGTCCATATGGGGGAGGGGGGGGGGCATGGAGTGTAAACAAGGAAAGACAAAAACAGAAACAGGGGCATCAGAGAACATGGTCAGAGGTAGTATAGTGTGTGTATAGTGTGTGTTGAAGCAATGTAAAGACCAGTTCACAGTTATTGTAAGGTGGGGTGTGGTTACTGTCCATGTGAGGGGGGGAGAGAGAGGAGGGGGGCACTGTTCAGCAGCCTCACTGCCCTCAGGCAGTGAGGCCAGCTCCAGGGAAGAAATATTAGAAGTAAGTAGAAGAACTTTCTTTTTTAAACTTAACATCATGTGCAATGATTAGCCTACTGAACGTATCATGTAGGTTTTATTTGGGATGTAAACAGGAATATCTGGAGGAAGACTGAATACAGCTGAGAAAATGGTTAAAATGCATTCAGTGTCCACAGTTAATGTCTCAGTTGAAGCACAGTTGCTCATCTAAATACAAAACAGTAAAACATAAATTTGTTTTAACAGAAAAAGTCATGCAGTTATTAACATTTATTAGACTAAATAAAGTGTGCTGCAGAAACAGCAGCATCTGCAGTGATTATTATTAAAAATATCCGTTTTTAGAGAAAATGCATGTGGTGTTGTATCTGTACAGTGTGTGGAGTCTCAGGGCCTTTATCATCTGCATGTAGAAATCTGCTTGCTTATTACTTTCATCTTACATTTTTGATGCTGAATATGTAGAAAATAAAATAAACAAACACTGGAATAGTAATTTAGTGACTGGATAGCGATAATAAGAATAAAGTTGTATTGATAAAGCACATTTCATACAACATGATGTAAAACAATGAGCCTCACAAACCATAATATATGAACACAGGAATAACAGAGAATCACAAGATGGTATCAAACTAAAGCTTTTTTCTCCGTGCTCACTGAACATCTGGCTGTTTGCTTTATACAGTGTTATCAACTAACTTCCAGTGTGTGTCCACATTTACAGTCAGACTCGATGATGCTCACAGTCTTAGAAGAGAAAACACTCAAGTAATAAAATAAATTATTTGTTCAGAAAGACAAACAAGACTTTAACCAGTCACACAAAGAATCACACTGACAACTGGTTAATTTTTTTTTTTTTTGATTAATTGGTCAGTCTGTCTGTGAGCAGGGATTATATTTCTGTATATAGCCTATCCTGTGTGATATTGAAAAAGGTGTACAAAGCCTTGTTACCATACCACCAATGTTAGACCTGTCCTGCTGTTCAAATGGTTAAAATGCATTCAGTGTTCAGTTATGTCTCAGTTGAAACTTTCATCTTATGTTTTTGATGCTGAATATGTAATAATAATAATAATAATAATTATAATAATAATTATAATAATAATAATAATAATTAAGCTTTTAGGAATAGAGTTTTATCGACAAAGCACATTTCATAAAACATGTAATCCAGTGAGCCTCACAAACCAATGTAACGCTGAAAGTGAAAGTATCAACGTCTGATATCGCGGCGAGATCTGAACAACGCGCATCGAAGACACAGAAGCAGAGGGGGAAGAGCAGCAGCAACTCGAACACGAAACAACACAAATTGGGGGAAAATGAGGCGAATCAAAGTTGTCCTGCGTACTCTTAATGGAAAGAATATTATCGCGGACCTGTGTGACACCGAGGAGGAGTTTAATCGCGTGACGGTGCTGGAGCTGAAGGAGAAATTACACTCCCTGGATGGCATCCCAGGTGGTAAAACACAGAAGAGCCACTGCTGACACCGACACATTCAAACCTTGATAATGATTTATTGTCCTTAAAACACTATAATTCATTCATGTTGATGAGTTTTCGAAGAAATTATGAAAGGTGAAGAAGTTGAAATTAGATTTACTCACATTGATCTATTTTTGATTTGTAAGTGGATCAAGTCAGGTTGATCTTCGCTGGCAGGCAACTGGGAGAAGGCCACCTGCTGTGTGAATATGTCAGGCCGGAGGCAACTATTCATGTGAAACTAAAGATGCGCGGTGGTGGAGACCAGAGGCATCGGGTTGGTGGTATGGGAGACAAGGACGGTCGAAACGGAAGTATGGAAAGGCTCTCTAATTTTGACAGTTGTATTATAAACTGATTTGTGACAAACTGACATGTCTGCAAACACTATTAGCCTATATACCATGTAGGCTAGCTATATTTATACTGACCAACAAGTTTGATCTCTCAGTTTGTGTCCAAATCATAATAGCCTACTCTACTCTGTGGAGCCTTTTAGAAAAACTGTAGTCAAAAACTCAGTTGTTGGCACATTGTATTTGAGCACATAACAACCTGTAGCCTACTACCAGTTACTGATTAATATCCTTGGCTTTACATGTACATACACTTTACAAACCTGTTACACTAAAGTTTTTACTGCATTTACTCAGAATATCACCTGTGTTAAATAATGAAAGAAATGTTTAACATATGTCATTGTGTAATAATAACGTCACAGTGTTTATTGTTTAAATCCTAAAATCTTGGGGGCAATGTGTCATTTTTGTCCATTTGTTGGATATTACATAAACCACTTACGGTACCCACTTTCTAAAACAAGTCAAAGTGTCTTTATTGTTCAGTGTTGTATTGTGTTTGACCTATAGAGGGCGCTGCAGCTCCTTGACTCAGGTTCTGAGACAGATAAATGGAGAGGTGGTTTCATATTTAATATTTTAGTCTTAGTGATCCTGTCTCAACATTCAATAACAGTTTCCACGTGTGTTCACTTGTTTGAGTCTGACATCAAATACACTCTGTGTGTTCATGAGAAATGAAACTTTATTTAGAAATATTGTTAGTAATGATTAACTCACAGGACAGAGATCAGCTCCTAGGGAAGAAATATTATAAGTAGAAGAACTTTTTTTTAAAAACTTAACATCATGTGCATGTGTGAAACTGTGGCATGTAAACAGGAACATCTGGAGGAAGACTGAATACAGCAGATAAAATACATGTTGTGTTTGTATCTATAAAGTGTGTGGAGTCTCTGAGCCACATGAGGAAATAATAAAGACATTTTCTATGTGCATAGATTATGCACAGTCTTTATCATCTGCTTTTTATTTATATTTTTAAAAGGGTTTTAATGCCAAAAATGAAAAACAGTAATTGGAAAATGGTAATAAGAATAAAATTTAATGGATAAAGCACATTTCATGCAACATGATATAAAACTATGAGCTTCACAAACCATAATACATACAGCAAGATAAACAGGAGTTAATCCAGTCACACAAAGAATCACACTGACCTAACAGGCCTGTTTTAAATACTGTAGTTTTGGACAGTGACTGCACATGAAGAGGAAACAAAGTGATCATTTTTTACTGGTTAAAGTGAAAGTATCAACGGTTCACGCTGCTTTACCTGAACAACGCCCATTGAAGACACTCTGCAGCAGAGGGGAAAAGAGCAGCAGCGACTCAAACAACACACAAGATGCAAAGATGCAAAGTTATTGTGCACAGTGTGAGAGGGGAGAAGATGGAGGTGGACCTGTGTGACACAGAGGAGCAGTTCAAGAGCATGACTGTGCTCCAGCTGAAGGAGAAGATATGTCAGAGGCTGCAAGACGACGCAGGTAAACGCACCGACTGAAGTAAAGAGCCACTGCTGACACGGACACTTACAGGCCTCAACAACACAATTTACATTAACACTAATCTATGTGAGTAGGTGAGTTACAAGATGAAGAAAGAGAAGTAAAATTTACATATATGGACGGATTAAACCATAGAAGGGAAGATTTCTCAGATTTTTGTTGTGAAAGTGATTTCTAACAATCTGACATGGCTACAAACCTGTGACAAATCATATGAGCACTATTATAGCTAACATGTATATTCATACTGACCAACTTCTAAAAAGTTTGATCTCTAATATAATAAACAACCAGTATTTGAACTATTTACACTAAAACAAACTTACAATGCAATCGACAAACTTGGCATCTGATACTTCTGCTAAGTTAAACAAGAAAACTGAATTGTACTTCATTTACGTAAATCACACACACACTGCACCAACCAAACAATTCAACACATCCCTCTACAACAATGACTTCTAATTGGTCAGAAGAAAACACAAAGAGCCAATCAGACAGTCAGGACGCCTCCTATAAACACTCATGTTCCGTTTCACTGTGCAACCTGGATCTGTTTGTGCCATAACAACCAATTATTGAATCGTTGTTATTGCATTATTTGAAATATGCATGAAATTATTTCCTTTAAAATGTTGCAGTCATGTCAATAAATGTGTTTGGTTTCTTTCTCAGTTGGATTCATAAATTGTTTTACAGTGGCCTTCAGTATAATAAACAGAGAGTGAAGTGCATCCATTGCTCTGGTCTCACGCCAAAACACTGAACCTGGACTATTCTGTACTTTCCGGTTTCTGTCCACAGGTATTAAGATATAAATTACTGGACAAGGTCTAAAGAGATTTTGTTGTGATAAGGTTCAGCGCTGCTGTGAAAGTATTTGCCCTTTCCTTGTCAACCGTGATCCGGTTGAACAGCTCTAGCAACTTCCAAACCAACAGGACATAGTCAGAGGAACTGGAGCGGGACAAAGTCATGATGTAAATAAAGACAGTAATATAATAGGCTACGGACATATTTAATGATGGAAGTGAGAGCCTGTAGCATTTGAAGTTTTGTTTAAGTAGTTTTTTTGTTTTAATTCAGCGCTAAATTATTATTTCAATGTGAGGTAGAAATTATTCACTCAAATAACATTTAACCTGGGTGGGCCTGGGATGGGATGGGTAAGGAGGTCTGAGCATCAGTGCCTGACCCGTGATCTTGTTTGTTCTGTGCAAAAAATCAATAAAGAAAGTTTGGATAAAATAATTTATAACCTGAACAAACTGCATAGTTTTATTGCCCGTCATGTCAGTGAACACAAAGGAACAGTGAAGTGGTGATAACAGGACACAGAGGAGGCTACAGCAGAACACAGTGAAGTGAATAACAACAACAACAATGTGGTGGTGCATAGGAGAGAATTGATTAAAAAAAAAGATACACATGATATACCTTAGAACTTTCTCTCTAATACCAAATAGAAAATATTCTGATTTCCAGATGTTTTCTGTGTAGAAATGATATTTAAAATCTTCAAAATCAGAGAAAAAGAAGAAACTGAAATGCATATATAAAGGTGTTTACATTATGGCTTCTTCTTCCACACAGGTATCGAGGTCTGTCTGGGGGCGACTCCACTGGGGCATTTTGAGTAAGGTACTCCACATTTTGATGCACTCTTCAGACACACAAAACAAAACTTCACCTTACATCGGGGACAGATGATGGTTTTACAATGTTTTTTGCTGTGCTCCACCAAGGAGCCGCAGGTGGGACAGGCACGGATGGCGGGACAGCCAGTGATGTCCTTTACAGCCTCAAAGACGATCTCTGGACAGTTTTTCAGTGTTACCAGCGACTCGTTGCAGCAGCCGTCGTTCCCACAGCGGTCTGACCGTGGAGCTGGACCCTTCCACTCCCTGTAGCACTGCCAGCAGAACGCGTAGTCTCGTCCTCTCTTCGCTGTGCACACGCTGCAGGAGACCTTCAGATCAGAGGCGTCCTGTCTCTCCACTGAAGAGCCACATCCAGGACACTGTGTTGTAATGAATTGAGAGTTTTAAGTAACAAATCAAATGGTATCAGGGTAAACATCATGGTTTGGATGAGACACTTACTGATTTGATGTTTATGTTTTCCCTGTTTGCGTTGAAAGCCAAGGTTTTTTCAAAGTACCGCGTTTCCTTTGGTGTCAGAAGAGCCATTTTACGAACCTCTGTGAACGGCCACTCCACTGCACAACCAAACTGACCACATGTGAACCTGCTCTCACCCTTTATTAAAATATAAAAAAGTATATAAATAAAAAACATTACAGGTTTGACACATGAAATATTTGTAGAATGATTCATTCTACAAATATTTCATTAGCTTGTGTCAAACCTGTAATGTTCATTCTGAATGATTTAAAAACTGTGTATGATCATTTTTATTGCTGAATTGAAGTGATGAATGATGAATTTTCACAGAAGATGTAAAATATATATAATATATATGATGCTGTATTTAATGTATCATATTGGATAAAGTCTCTGGATATACAAGTCAATAGATCAATTATATCATATAATATTTCTAACATTGCAATGCAACTGCAACTATATATATATCAACAATATGCATTGATATTTAAATATGAATGCATGTATATTAAAACAACACACATGAAATTATTATGTTATGTTTTCTTAAACATGCATGTATTTTCATGTATACTGTATAACATAGACACAGAGACTTTAGGTAGGCTATATTTTATCTCTAGCCTATTTGAATGAGTCTATGTCAATAAAACTGTTCTGATTTGTAATAAGTTTCATATATTTTATTTTTTACAGATACTGTAGCCTAAAATTTCTCTTGGGCATAAACACATAAACTTCAGACTATGCTTTAGGCTACTGCTCTACACTCTACCGGTAATTGCATATGGGATCATGTCAAAACGTCCATTAAACACATAATTTCAGTAACTACCTGGTCCAGTAACCTGCGACACCAGTTGGTCAGTGACGTAGGAGTGACCGCGTGCCCACAGGACATCAGCGCTCTGCGAGACGGGAAACCTTCACACAAAACTGAGGAAAACACAAACAAACAAACCGTCAAACACACACACAAACAAAACGCACACCAAAAGTAAACGCGACACCATCACACACACTTTGGACACTCACAGTCAAACTCGTCTTCTCTGTCCACGAAGCGAAGGGTCGCGTCCTGGGGGTCGTAACATTTCTCGGTTTTCTCCTCCTCCGGCGGCGGTGGAGCAGCTGACACCGTGGAGCCCATGGTGGGCATAGAGATGGTGGGCCACAGCAGCTGTCCGTGTCTCTCTAGGAGCCGACGGACTGTTTCGTGGTGGCTGCTACTCCGCGCCATTGTGGTACTGTGAGAGCGCGCGCGCGTGTGTGTGTGCACGTGCGTTACTTCTAATGAGAATTTACCAGAAATCACGTGAGCCTAATGTTGTGCATAATATAAATCAACAACCTGTCTCTTAGACTAAACCGTACACTGATGTAGCTGTGGAAAGAAGGAGAGATATGCAACTGTAAAGGACGAGAGCTCCTAAATAAACATTATTGTAAAACTGAAACCACTCAAGTTCAGGTCAGGTCACAGCCTGAGTGAAACCACCACAACAACAAAGTCAGCCCTAACACAAGTCTGTTCTGCCTAAACAAACATTATAAAATCACTTAATGCAATAGGCTACTCTTGTTTTAAACATCCAGTTATTCAGCCTAAACAGAAATGTGTCAGTTGTTGCAGGTGATGAGCAGAAACCCTCACTGCTGAGTTGTTTTATCAACATGAGTCAGCTGTTTGGCCACAAGATATTTTTGTTTGTTTGATTTAATTGAAGTTGCTTCCAGTTTCTCCTTTGCATTTACAAAAAATCACATGGATGCAGCCAGGGCAGTTGGGTTTTCCCCGTCAATAAAAAAAACAAATTAACTTTATTACTTATAAATAAAAGCATAAAATGCATTATGCAGTAATGTGCTGATGACCACTTGGGTTTATTGTCTTAATTTTGGTTTACTATTAAATATTAATTAATACATTGTTTTGAATTTGCTTCCAAAACCCCAACAATGTAAGAATGATGTTCTGCTGCATGTACTATAAAACTGCATAGACCTTAATGAGCTTCAGAGAGACTTAATCAAAGTGAAAGCATTTGAAACACAGATAAAATTTCAGAAAATTCCCAGGTGATTTCACAACACGTGATGAGAGATTAGACGAATAAGGAGGCGGGTCTCTTTCAGCATCTAGCCCTTATAATGAGGAAATACGAAAGTTCTCTGCCATTATTCACAACATACTGTATCTGAGAGGAAACTCACTGAAAAGAAAAAATGTGTCGGGGCTCAGTGACAGTTCAGGACGGCCAGAGAGGAGCCTTCACCACGGTCCCCCTGACCACCACCAAGGACCAGATGCAGAATCTCACAATGCAGCAGCTGAAGGAGAGAGTGATGTCAGAGGTTCCTGGGATCAGAGGTAAGAACAAAAAAATCTGCAATATCGCAAATTAATTTGGAATCATGATTTCAGTCAGAAAAGTAATTTCTGCATTCTGTTGTCATATAGAAATAAGAATTGTAGAAAAAATTGAAATAAGAATGTCATTTTTGTTACGTCTTAAACCAAGCAAGAATGTTCCTTAAAAAAGACTATGATTTGTTTGCTTATGGGTCTCAAAAGACATTTTATCTTTATCAGAAATTGGATATAGATTTGAATATTGCACTTGGCCGTATTGTGATTCAACTCACATTACAAAGATTAATCTAAGACCATATTTTTAATTCTGTGTGTTTCTCTGCTGCACAGGAAAGACAGACATCCAACTCCTATTCAAAGGTCACACGCTGGCTGCCGACTCCTCCACACTGTCTCAACATGGCATCAAGCACGAGGACATCATCCTGGCTGTGCCCAAGGTTCATGGAGGATAAACGGCCTGACAAAGACACCTCTGCTGTAGATGACGCTTAAGAAATGAACTGCAAGTGTCCAATGTTTGGTGTGGGTATAAAACCTCAGGCTGTTGGACTGAGCAGAGGAGGGAGGGGCTGAGCTGCTCACACAGACCAATGTGCTGACATGATGACGTCTATGTCTGCTTTGACTACAGTCGAGTCCCCACTCTTTCCTGTAAACATGTCCGTTCTACACAGCTGCCCGTGCACTAATTTATGCTGCTGAAATTCATCTAATTTCAAAATGCCTTATGCCTTCCTTTGTTTTTTTGTTTGTTTTGTATTGTTGGATTTATTTTTTTTGTTTGTTTTGTTTTTTTACACAGACTAAAACACAAAAAATATGGTATAGGAAAATGTATCTTTAAAATTCATTCATGCATTCAAAATTCATTCATTGCATCATGTTCAACATCTAACTTCTGTTAAAGTTCCTGTCTTCATGGGATATTAAACCACCTTCACAATCACTGTCCTTGTTCTGTTGTTTTTGGGATTGGCATATAAAGGTTATAGGTGTTACAACTAATTATGGGCCTTTGATTAGAATTGACTTGATGTAATATAATATTGTCTGTGAGATTTTTTGCATTTCTATACAAAAAAGGGACTAAGTTCTATCTTCATTGCATGCCTGGTCTTATAAAAAATAACAGTTAAAATTTTAGGATGAAGGTATTTTTAATTTGTTCTTGTCTTTATCTGTTCTATTCACTTAAATAAACATGTTCAGACATCAAGGAAACATCCTGTGTTCATGTTTTCTGCTCACTTTATTAAGTGATGTATGATAATGCATGATAATTAACTATGTTCACTATATAACATTTTATAAAACGGAAAGGTGAAATCCGGCGATCTGATTGGTTGTTAACCGTGGTATATTGAGCATATACCACGGCTACTATTCTAAAGCCTTATCACAGCATAAGCTGCTTCGCGTCGGGCCGAACAACGCCCCTTAGCCGTGGTATAATGAGCATATACCACGGCCTGTCGTGATATATTGCTTAAATAATAAGAGAACATTATGTCTTCTCTTGTACTTTCTCTCCTAGTCTACAGTTTGTTTCTGCATTATCTCAATTATCTTTGCATGAAATTATATTGTATAAAATACCACTATAAATGTCAATAAATGCAGTTGGTTTCTTTTTCAGTTGATAACCTGTTTTATAACCACAGCATGATCTCACGCCAGAACACTGGTGCAGATTTTGGTACTTTCCAGTTATGACACCAGACAGTACAGCCAGACAGTAACAACACCATGCACGTGAAGCTCAACAAGGAAATGCACCACACACTTGTTATTCTAGGGGAATATACTGGAGCCTTGTCCTGGTAATGATGACACAGATTACAGGAAAACACCGAAAGTGTCCAAAGTCTGTAAGAGTTTTGGTTGTGGTAAGATTTGGTGAAACTGGAAGTAATATGTCGAGAATGATACAAGTTGTGGTGTAAATAAAGCTAAGAATGTAATGTATCTTTTCAGATATCAACCAGTGATGAAGCTAATAGCATAGCTTTTTTAATTTATTTTAGTGCTAAGTCAGTATTGCAAACAATAATTTTAAATAATTAACTCAAATGAACTGTTAAACAGACAAAACAGCAAGGTTTTATTAGGAGAATATTGGCTGCTCAGGAAATACACTGTGAAATGACAACAGCAGTATATGCATATGCTTCACATTTTACAACTTTCAACAGGATGTATATACAGTATATATTTTGTTTTGTTTGTTTTTGAAGAGACAGTCAATAGTATATTGCTTGCTTGAGTTCTCTATATGTTTTTATTTTATTTAGTCTTTTATTATAATGATTTTCATTTTTGCTATATGTTGACATGGAAAATGAATACAAAATTGTTTAAAAAAAACAACAACAATATAATAGTATTTATATGACTATAACATCTGACTGAATTTCCCAACGAACAAACTCTATTTCCCAGATGTTTCAGTGTGGAAAGAAAGTTTCAGCTCTTCCAAACCAGACATGGCAGCATTAGTGCATTTGTTCTATAAGGGGTTGGGGTTAGTACCTGTACACTGGCTTCTCCCACACTGGTATGGAGGTCTGTCTGGGGGCGACTCCATCGGAGCACGGTGAGAAATGCTCGCTTGTGTCCAAACAATCCTCTGTCAGCTTCAGACACACAAAACAAAACTCGATCTTACATCGGGGACAGACGACGTTTTTACACTCCATCTTGCTGTGCTCCACCAGGGAGCCGCAGGTGGGACAGGCCCGGATGGCGGGGCAGCCGGTGACCCCCTCCACGGCCGCGAAGACGATCTCTGGACAGTTTTTCAGTGTTACCAGCGACTGGTTGCAGCAGCCGTCGTTCCCACAGCGGTCTGACCGTGGAGCCGGACCCTTCCACTCCCTGTAGCACTGCCAGCAGAACGCAAAGGTCCGCCCTCTCTTCGGTGTGCACACCCTGCAGAGGACCTTCAGATTAGACGGATCCTGTCTCTCCACTGAAGATCCACATCTAGGACACTGTTAGATGAAAGGTGAAGTTAGTATGCAGCAGTTCAGGTTTCTAAATACAGCCTGATTCACTCAGAGAGACACTTACTGATTGGGTGAAGTCCCTGTTTGAGTTGAAAGCCAAGGTTGTTTCAAAGTACTCCATTTCCTCAGGTGTCAGAAGAGCCATTTGACAAACCTCCGAGAACGGCCACTCCACACTACAACCAACCTGTCCACATGTGAACCTGCTCTCACCCTTTATTGAGAAATGGGAAAGCACATTAATCAAATTAATACAGGTTGGATGTGAGTCCCTAAACATTGTAAACTCCTCAGACTTATTAAGAAGCAGAGACAGATGTTTTAGAGGACCGCTACCAGCCAACATTACAAATCTGCTGAGTCAAACTTTGTTTATTAAAACTATAAAGATCATATTGTGTACTGTTTATCAAGAGTGATGTTGCCATAGAACTACATGATATAATACCATGGTATTATATCATGTAGTTCTATGGCAACATCACATCTTTCACATCAACATCTATGGCAATATCCAGAGGCCTGCATATCTGCGGCCTCTGGATATTTGGACTTAGGTATTTTGTATATATTTTGCAACTAACCATGCTAACAAAATATAACTCATAAATAAATAAATAATATTACAGTAAAACATACATATAAGTATATGCTAAGGTAACATATTATTATCACACTGTATCTTACGTTTCACATTAGATAGATTCACTAAATATATGAGAAAATAACTTGATATGAAATAGCCCTGGTAAATCCAGTGTGTACATATACATATATGTCTATGTCTTCCAAGAGCTTCCATGTGTTATTTTTACATACATGTATGTATACGATATGTTCTTAAATTGGAAACCTTGTACTTTTTACATTTTAATACAAATTGCCAAGTCATTTTAACTAACAGAAATAGCTATGACTTTGACACACACACACAGACACACACACACACACACACACACACACACACACACACACACACACACACACACACACACACACACACACACACACACACACACACACACACACACACACACAAGTAACAGTAACAGTAACAGTAACAGTAACAGTAACAGTCTACCTGGTCCAGTAACCTGCGACACCAGTTGGTCAGTGAGGTGGGTGTGACCGCGTGCCCACAGGACATCAGTGCCCTGCGAGACGGGAAACCTTCACACAAAACTGAGGAAAACACAAACAAACACAAACAAAACGCGAGGGTAAACAACACACACATACACATACATACACCTATTTGGACGCTGGACCGGGGACACTCACAGTCAAACTCGTCCTCTCTGTCCGTGAAGCGAAGTGTCGGATCCAGAGGGTCGTAACACTTGTCAGTCTCCTCCGGCTCAGCCTCCAGCTGTTCAGTCTCCAGCTGTTCAGTCTCCAGCTCAGCGGACACATCACAGCCCACCACGGACCTGGACCAGAGCAGATGTCTGTAAGCCCCAGCACTGAACATCTGAGCATCTACGAACTCAGCCAGAGCTCCATGAAGTCTCCCGTGCGCCATTTCTGGGTCTGTGCGCGCTCCCGCGTGGGCACGCGTGTAACAGTTTGAGGTCGCAAGAACAGAAGTCACGTGATTTTATATAAACGCAGTCAGACTTCTGATGCCCTGGTTCAAAACAATCTAAATTAACATGAATATATTTGTCATCACTGTGTGTATATCTCCATGTTACAAAGTCTCATTTAGATTAGTGAATCATGTACAGTCAAGATGAACAGTGTTATGCATGACATGAAAGAGAAGCAAGATATTACGGCCAAGTATTTTTGCAGCTTGAAACAGCTGATGGTGTTCAATCACAGGTCCAGAATCAGATGGTCAAACAGGAACAATTTGAGGAAACACAGTCGTCATTCAGTTATGGTTGAGCAGCTGAACTCTGTGATAACAGCTTTCCAAAGAAGAACTAGATGTGGTTTATTCTGCCTCCTGACCCCTCACACAGCTTTGACCTTGTGTTTTATTCATGTTTATTATGGCATGTTTTATGCTGCTTTAGCCTCACAAAAGGAATTTCCCCTCATAGAGTTATGCAGATATTAGTTTTGTTATAGACACACGCCAGGTAATTTCCCATGCAAAGCTGCAATAAGAGGAGGAGGAGGGTTGTAACTGCGAGAACGAAAGTGTTCCTTGTTGTTAAGAACACAAGCAGAGTGATCAGAAGCATCATTTTCCAAAAGACGGTGAATCTAACTGAAGCAGCAGAGCACAGAACAGCAAACAAGATGTGTGACGTCCTGCAAGTGCAACCCATCTTCATCCTGGGGCCTCAAAGTGAGAGGAGAGAGTTCCAGTTCAACATCAACACAACAACAGTGAAGGATCTGAAGGAGAAAGCAGTACAGACCTTTAAAGGTAATACACTGGATATTCTTTAGGAAAACTACAGCACTACATGTAACTAAACTAAACTAAACTATATATATGTGTACTTGAACTAATGTCTTATAATAGCTCTGAAAAATATATTTGAATGTTTAAAGTACAGTACGGTCAGCCCAAGGGTCTTCTTTCACTTTCTTCTTTCAGTATCCAGCAACAATAATAAATTCATTGTGGTTCAGTCGTTGAGAACTTTATCGTTTGGCCGGTTACATTTTTACTTTTTGTGTATAATGTATAACGTGTCCCTCAACTGGAGTCTCTCTCTGTTCAGCCGAGGTGCACCCCACCTTCAATGGCAAATCACTGGACGACGACAATGCCTTGCTGACTAAATATGGCATCAACCCGAAGTCTGTCATCCACCTGGTGCTGAGGGTTAACGGCGGCTAGGCAGAGGAGACGCAACCACCACTATCATCATCATCATCATCCCATCTCTGCAATTCAACAAACCATTCAAAAAACTCATTTGTCAATAAACTCCAGGATGATATAATGTCTTTGTGTGAGTCTCCTCTTTTCAGAGTCCAGGCACTTTATTTATTTTGGGTCAGTTCTTATCGGAGAGATTTTGTCAGAGAAACTGACATTATACTTAAGTTTAAAATGAAATGTCATTTGGTCTTTTGTAGTTTTCATTTTGTTGACCACAACACTTTGTGAGGTTCACATGATCAGGCATTAGCTATAATCGAAACCAATGGACAAAGTTTAAGACTGTTGTTCTGTAAACAATCGTCACGGCAACTGCTATAAACCTAGAAGGTGATAAAAGCTCCTTCTCATTGATTAAAACTAGTTTTCACATTAGGTTAGTTTAGTATACTGTATGTAAAATATATTGATAATAATATATTGATAATAAATAAATGTTAAATGCTAGGTCTCTGTGTTTATGTTACTGTTTTTCTGTCATTTATCCTGTCAAACATCAGAAAATGTATCCACATGCATAAACCTGTTTGTGGGTGACACATCAACAAGACTTCATGTATTAATTCATCAACCTTTATTAACATTTAATAATGTTTATTAAGTGATACAGTAAGTAACTATGATTATTAAACAACATTATGAAGGGAGAACATGAGATATTTTTAACATATGAGAACAAACAAGCAACACGTCCAGCCTCAGTTTCAATATGAACCTATACAGTGAAACAGTAAACGGGAAAGCTCTAGTCTAGTGTGAGATAAGAAGGCTGTGTATGTGTGTTAGTTACTGGCTCTTAGTTTCTGCGCCACACGGGGATGGAGGTTTGTCTGGGGGCCACTCCATCGCTGCAGGGGATGAAGTAGGAGCTGGTCTTCAGGCACTCGGGAGTGAGCTTCAGACACACAAAGCAGAACTCGATCTGGCAGCGAGGACAGATGATGTTCTTGCAGCCCGTTTTGTCGTGCTCCACCCGCTGACCACAGGTGGGACAGGCCCGGATGGAGGGACACTTGTCGGCCCCCTGCACTTCAGGGAGAGTGGTGTCCCTGCAGTTCTTCAGAAGCTCGAGGTCGTGGTTGACGCAGCCGCTGTTGTCGCAGCGGTCGGAGCGCGGCGCTTTGCCTTTCCACGGCTCCAGACACTGCCAGCAGAACTGGAGCGTCTCCTTCTTGTCGGCTACACAGATTGTGCACTGCACACAGAGGTTGGTCAGGTCCTCTCGCTCCACGTAGGTTTTACACCCAGGGCACTGTTGGAAAAGAATAATTTGAGATTTAAGGGAACAGCCTCACTCACTTTCTGTCAAGAGAAAGATGAGGATTGATAACAGACTCTTATTTGGAAGTAACTTTATGATGTGAAACATCTAGTACACCCATATTGCCTAATATTCAACAATCAAGTTGTTAAGTTATTCATGTCTGAGCTGATGCTGCAGACCTTTGCTCGAGATCTGTAAATGTACAACTAGAAGCAGCTCAACACATAACCCTTTAAAAATGGATACTTGCCAATTTCACACTTTGTTTTTGACACTTATGACTAATGTATGAAAGTCAGACTAGCTGTTTCTCCAATTGTCCTTGTGCTAAGCTAAACTAACAGCTGGAGGCTGCAGGCACATCTGTGCAGACAGGAGTGAGTAGTTTTCTCTACCTGCATAATCAACAAACTACAGTATGTCTGCTGAAGTAGTCACACAGAAATCAGTCTCTCAAATCAGTATGTTTTTGAAACTCACAGTTTTAAATTCACAGTATTCTACGGCAGCCAGGCGGGCGATGCTCTCCTCAAAGTCCTGCATCTCTTCAGGCTTCAGCAGTGCCAGCCTGCGCACCTCTTGGTAAGACCACTCTTCATCACATTTCTGCAAGGTGCCCTTCTTTAGCGCGGGACACTTGAATTTGTACTGGCCCTGAGATTATAAAAAGCAAAGATTATGTTACATATTGTCCAAGACATGCAGGATTTTCTATTACCAACAGGAAGTTGAGCGATCCCCTACATGCCAACTATGTTTGGTCACCACAGTTGTGGAGTAACAACATCCTGTTATTCAAGAAATTAAATTTTATTTTATTTTAGATTAGTATTTAGCCGATGCAATGTTCACTCTCTTTAAGTTCCAGTTTTGGCTACTTATGGAAAGATAAATAAATAAAAAGTAAATAAGTACAAGTAAGAAGAGTGGGCTTGAATAACTTAGTTTATTTGTTTATTTGTCATCTGTGAAATGAAGGTGGAAAGGTAGGCCTATTGAACCAGACAAACATGCTGTGACAGTGAGATGGTTTATTATAGCCTGGCCTACCTGATCCAGCAAACTGCGACACCAGCCGGTCAGAGACTCCGGGGTGACGGCGTGACCGCACGACATCTCCGCACGGAGACACAGGTCTCCTTCCTCCGGTGCTGAGGAGAACGAGAGACATTGAACTCACCATCACAAACAGCAATCTGCTTCAAAAAACTGAAAATAGGCTATCACATAAAGCGATACGACAAAAAACGACCACATGGCGTTTGTAAATCATTTTCTTACGAGACCCGAGGATGTCATCGGGTCTGTTGACAAACTTCAGAGTCGTGTCTCTGGGGTCATATCGTTTCTCTTCCTGACCCTGAGTGGACATTTTCACTGAGCTCCTCAGACTTCTCTGGCTGCAGACAAGAAACAATCAGTAAAGACTGGAGGCTGAGCTGCACTGTGCTACCTTCACTGACTACACCCAGATTCGTTTTTTTTTTTCTTCAAGCTTTCAGTTTCACCGTCACTTACGAGAAATCACGTGGAACATTAGGTCAATTCAGTTTATCCACATATTAACATTAAAATTATACATTACTTTAACTTCAACACGAACTTTCTTTCTTATTTCCATTTCTGCATTCTTGTTGGGCCTATTGAATTTGAAAATAAAACGTAGGCTATGAACAATAGGTCTACAGCTTATAAACAAACACATAGCCTAAACAAATAAACATATAGATAAATAAATGTTGATTTGACACGATCTTATGAATAAACCGTTTACAGTTTCTACTAAGACAGCCAAGATGGGCTGGTAAACAAACTTTGCTGCAGGCTGATGCCTTCACGTACGATCATAGAAACTACAGACTCACAATTAGTGTCCAATTCTCTGATCAGACTGAGCCATCAAAGCACCAAATATGAAACAAAGCAGCACAAGGACAATAATGCATGCACCTGCATGTGGAAGTAACCAAAAACAAAATCGCAAGTCACAAAAAATGAAGCTGTTTAGGTAGCCTAAATAATAATAATAATAATAATAATAATAATAATAATAATAATAATAATAATAATAATAATAATAATAATAACAACAACAAGTGATTATGTGAAAGTGAAAGCATCGTCAGCCCTCGGCGATATAGTGCGTTTGCGCGCGACGTTGAGTCTATCAACACACCCTGAACTGGGAAAACACACACACAGACACATACACACACATTCCCTGAACTGGCACCAGAGACGCACAGAGGCAGAGGCGACACGAAAAGAAACAGCAGCTCACACGTAAAATCAGCTCAAAATGGGCAAAACCTATCAAGTCCAGGTTAACGGGTTGAGAGGAGAGAAGCTAATCGTCGACCTGTGCAACACCGACGAGCAGTTTAAGAGCATGACGGTGCTGCAGCTGAAGGAGAAGATCGCTGAGAGGCTACCCGAGAGGGCAGGTAAACTCACCGCACAGCTGTAACTCAAAGTCTACACAGGATATTTTTATATTTAAAGTGACGAAAGAGGTGAATGTAGCCATTGGATGTTGTTTTACTTTGTCTATCAAGGTTTATTTCTCCAAGGTTGACCTTGAAAAAGTCTGTAGGGAAGGGGAACGACTTATATTGTTCACTGAGAAATAAATAACATTACTGAGTAGGCTACTTTGTTTATATTATAATTAAGTATTACGTAACAGAAACATCTATTAACCATTCAAAAGTGAAAGTATATTATTCAGATTGGTTCCTTTCAGTTACGTGTAGGCTACATAATGATTTTTTTTTAAACCATATGAGTCAAAACAGTTTACTGGTTTTCATGTGTTTCATGTTTCATGTGTGTGTGTGTGTGTGTGTGTGTGTGTGTGTGTGTGTGTGTGTAGGAGAGGAGGTTTTGCGGCTGATTTTCACAGACAAGCAACTGGACGAAAACACCAAGACGCTCCCTGATTATGGGATTCAGCACATGTCCGTGCTCCATATGGTTCTGAGGGTTCCTGGAGGACTGACGGCCTGATGGACACCATCTCCTCCTCCTCCTCCACCACCGCCACCACAGTCACTGCTGCTCCAGGATGACCCCTGAAACTGTTTACAAACGTTAAAGCTTTATACTGCCATATTTTAATGCAGTAATATTCTCTCACTGTCTTAAAACGTTTTAAAAAATCAGTTGTTGTATTGTTAAAATTGTTATAAATAAATTCATGTTCTCTCTCTAATATCTCATCTCTGGTTAATGTGCAGATGTTAACACAATAAAGCCTATCAGGCACTTAGGCAGGGCATCAAATGAGGTCAAAGGTCAACACAATGAGGGGGAAAAAAACAATCCAGATCAGATCATAAAAGCCGAACAATAAACTATATCAACAAGACATAAATTCTTCTCTGTGAAGGCATTTAAAGCAAACATGCAATTGTATTAACCACATGGTGTGACTCATGGGACTGGAATTTAGGTTTTATAATCTTAATGTGGATATGTTGACCTACATGACCGAAGGATGAACAGGACTTTCCTCTGGTCTGTGTATGTGCTGCATTCAGGTCCTGACCACAACATATACTTTCAGCTGTCGAACATGTAGGCTATTTACTTTTAAGGGAACATGTGATTTATTTTAAGAGATGCCTTCGTGTATAGATACTCGGTTTCCTAGTTCCTTACCACACCAGTAATCTCCAAATTCCGACACACCTTGAATGCAGCAATAAATGAAACCGAAAGTTTTTCTGAGTCGACTCGACAATTATTTTGTTTTGTAGAGATCTGCAGGCATGAGTTGACCGTGTGAAACTTAGAGCCGACGGTATGTTCATATTTTCTTTAGTTTTCTGTTTGTTTCAGCAACATAGACATAGCAACGTTTTTGCAACATAGACGATTAATTGATGGTCAACAATCGCTCGTCGAACTGCAAATCTCCGCGCAGCTGCACCAGCAGCAGCGAGGAAAGAAACAGGATCCAAACAGAATCATGATGGATGCTTTGTGTGAACGGTTTTCCAAAATATTTACCTCCTCTTCAGGTAAGATACACTGTCAGGTCAGTTCAACAGTGTTGACATTTCTGCAGTTCACATATCCTTTTCTAAATCTCTCCTCTCTGCAGCTCCTAGAAAGTATCATGGCTTGATGAACCAAGGAGCAACATGTTACCTGAACAGTGTGCTGCAGGTGTTGTTCATGACAAAAGACTTCAGAGAAGCTGTGGTGAGGTTTGTGACCAAGTACAACCTTATTCCACATAATATTTATTATAATATTTGTTACTTACCGGTATTTACGTCACTCATGGACTCATCTGTTTACCTTTTGTTAAGGTCCACGAGTAATGACCCTGAACGTATTGACCATCAACTGAAAGACCTGTTTGATGACTTGAAGAAATACCCAACCTACACCTATAAGATCACTAAGAAGCTGAACATCGACAGAGGTACAGAGGTTTACACAACAAGCAGTCATTAAGGGACATAGTAAAAAAAAAAGAAATAACTTTCTGTTAAGTTTTACCAGTCCAGTATACATGAGGTAATGACCAATTAACATCTTAAAATAACATCCTGAGATTCAGAAAAGCTGGACACTATATGCTGACATTAAATAGACAGAATATATCATGAAGACTAAAACCAAGATACATTAGACCACATTGACCACACAGCAACAGCAATTTTATTCTTCTGAACATGTTTTCCACTCTTTTCAGTGTACGAACAGCGAGATGCTGCCGAGTACCTGGAGAAGATTTTAGCCCTGACCAGTGATGAGGCCTCACAGGTAAAGATGTCATCAATGTTAAAGGGAACTTTTGTTACATGTAAAATAAGACGTTATTACAGTGTCTGTATTTTTGTGTTTTCAGATCTTCCATGGCGAGTTAACATACAAGACCATGTGCTCTAAAGGTCACACAGAGAAAATCACAAATGGGAAATTTTGGCATCTTCCTCTTGAACTGGTGAAGTCCAACAACCAGACCTATCGTGTGGTAAGAACCTAAACTTGCAAACTTCACAGCAGTATTGTCTCGTCAGGAGATGTCACCAACCGGGGCATGTTGCGTTAGCTTGCATCAAGTTGTTTGACCTGATTTCATATGTGATCTTCTCAACATCAGTAATGTGGTGCCACAAGGATCTATTCTTGGTACATTACTATTTACATTATACATGTGTAACATTGTTCTTCTCAGTCAGTACTTCAGGATCAATGTTTATGCAGGTGATTATATATAATCATATAATTATATCTGTCAAATCTAAGGTATGTGTGTGTATATCTTTAGGTGAATGGCACTCAGGAGTATTTCAGGGATGTATCTTTCAGTGGAGAAAACCAGATGTACTGTGATGAGTGTGACGACAAATCTGATGCTACAACTGTGAGTAGAGAGAAAACACAACAAATGTACAAATCAAAGTACCAACAGAAGTGAACAAGTGAATTATAACAAGGTCAAGGCTTTGACAACATGTGTTTCATTCAGAAATGTGAACTAAAGGATCCTCCAGAGGTTTTGACACTGCTGCTGAAGAGGTTTGAGTTTGACTACAATTACATGAGCTACTTCAAAAACAACTGTGTTGTGGATGTTCCCTTCACCCTACACATCCCTGAGGTATAAATACTTTATAATTTACTGTTTGATCATACCACCTCAAATTTTCATCCCTGGCCCTGATTCCTATCATTGTTTCTCTGTTGATTAGAGTCAGTTCATGTATGAACTGTACGCAGTAGTGGACCACTGGGGTGATCTGAGAATTGGACACTACACTGCAACAGTAAAGTCCCAGGATGATGAGAGATGGTACGACTTCAATGATACCACAGTCACATTGGTAAGAACATGAACTCAAGTGTTGTTAGCTCCAAAGCCACTTCGATGTATAGTTATATATGATGTCACTATGCTATGTTTAATTATTCTTTTCATTAACAGCTTGAAAAGCAGCCATTCCAAGGGAGAGACACTGAGGAGTAAGTTTTAGTTCTTTTCACCCTTCAATATAGACAGTTTAACACTTTATCAAGTTTTCACTTCAGTCCAGCCTCGGGTAGATGAATAACAGAAGCATGTTCAAGCATGTTATAACTCCATGCTGTATCCACAACCACAAACATTTATGTCAAAATCTCTCCCACTTACTGTGTGATTTTAATTGAAAAAGACTTATGTATCTCTTCACATCATGTCTCCCCACAGATCCTTCAGTGCTTATCTTCTCTTCTACAGGAAGAAGAAAAGTAAGTTAAACACATGTGGTGTGAATAAGTGCATCATAGTGTTTTGTATTTTTGCTTGAACTCATTTAAATCTTACTTTGTAGCCACCGCTGCAGATACTGCTCATGACACCATGGACGTGTCCACTAGTGGTTTCCTGCCTGATGGCAGAGACGATGATGACCAGAGACGAGATGCTGAGACAGGAAGAGAGAGAGAGGAAGAGAAAACAGAAGTTGGTGAAGACGCTGCAGAGCTGGTTTCTATTGATAGAAATGGAAAAACAGAAACTAGCGACATGATCAATGTTGAGTCTAGAGAACAGGAGATGTCACCTAAACACATCTGTCCAGTAGAGCATCAGGACAATGGTGATGGAGTCGGGCAGAGAGGACAGCACAGTGATCAGGGGAGGGATGAGGAAAGCAGTGAGTTGAACAATAAAGCTGCTTACACTAATAAACTAGAGCTGACTGGAGCAGATCAACTAAAAATGAAGTACTCACCCATGTATTACTATTACCTTCAAGGCAGTGGAAGTGCTGCTGATCACAAACACAACATGCCAGAGTGTGATGGCGGGTTTGAACAGGGAGGCAGCAAAATGTTGTATAAAGATCACGGACAACAGATGAGGGATGTTACAGGAGATAATGAGCAGCGTAAAGCAGATGATGATGATCCTGCACAAAGAAAAGGAGCATTTACATCAAACCTGAGTGCCAGTGAGGGTTTTTGGGATTACAATGAGCAGAAAATCAGTGTCTCATATACAACACACCCAGAACAAGCCAAAGAGCAGGAAAATAAAGCAGATGAACAAATTCAAAACAGAGAGGACTCAGAAAGAAGGAAAGAAATGAATGAGGGCCGGGAAATTGAAAGTGTAGAAGAGGTGATACAACAGCCACAAGAATCAGCTGAATTGAGTGAAGTTGTAGTGGAGGGTACAGGTAGGCAAACGTGGGACGTGGTACGTGGGAGGATTGTTGATGAAGAATTTAAAGACACTCCTAATGGTCTTCAATGCAGTGAGACAAAAACCATAGCGTTTGTAACTGTGGAAACATCAAAAGTGAGTGTCAGAAGTCAGGCAGGTGATGGAGGGAGTAGTGCCTGTTCACAGCTGAATGATTCACCTCGACCAGAGCAGCAGACTCACGGAGACACCACAGTCTCTCTCAATGCAAAAGAGGAGTATGAGACAAACTGTATAAGTCATCCAAGTACCAGAGAAACACAAGATGTGCCTGATGCACAAATGCAAGCTGCTGAAATAAAACATGCCATGAAAAAAGAAGAAGAGAGGATGGAGACACACCACCGACCCTTTGAAGAAACTTCAGACACAGGACAACAAGACATTTTATAATAAAAGCCAGAGAATTGCAGAATAAACTTAATAGTCAGATGAATGAAAATGGAAATTGTTGTTTTACGACGCAGCACGTCAGCATGGTGTTCACAAGATTGTAGTGTTCATTTTTAATTGGTGTTTACCAGATATTTGTTCATGGTCAGGTAGTGTGTGTATTTCCCCACTGGTCCTTTAAGTGAATGGGTTTCTTCTATTAAATGTTAAAGCTTTACTGGAAAACTTTTATTAATCCATAATTGATGGTTTATGTTGCTTCACATTTAGGATTTATACAGTTGAAGATGGTTTGCCCACAGTATCACATTTTATTTTTTAGATAGTTACTTAAATACTTAGTATTATTCACAGATGTGATGGCACTGAATGTGTACTGTAATATGGTTTCAGACTAAACATTTGCAGAGATTTATTATTTAAATGTTGGTCATGTAGCATTTGTTTTTTCTGCTTTAGATGTTTTATAGCATGTTAAATCAAACCAAACGGTCTTATTAGAAATTACCTTTTTCTCACTGGACGATTTGAATGGTGATTTAAATGAGTAAAACTATTTATGGAATAAACTGATATCAATCAAGCCTTTATTTGTATTTTTTGTATAAGGTCATAGACCATGATGGCAAAACTAAAATTGTCTATGATAACTTATCATGATCTATCTATCTATAAGTAATTGCGTTCTGGCAGCTCGTGGTTTATTTTGCAGCCTGATCAGTGCGATGATATTCAATTTTCCTATAAGTCATGTGACCCTGAACGCAGCATACCAGCCCATGCAGCAGGAGAGTGAAATAGAAAGTATTCAGAGGGTTTTTATTTTAAAAGGTGGCTCGATACGCTTCGCGTGACTCGACAATGATCTGACAGGCAGAAGTTGTTGTTTGTCTCTGATCTGCGGGAACGTCTTGGTGATGTGAATCTAACCAGTTGAGGTGGGGTCGCGTTTTTTCTGCTTTGTTTTCTTGGTTTCGTTTTAGTTTCGCTTGTTCTCATTCATCAGTCGTCAAACTGCAAATCTCCGTGGATCAGTAATGCCTCAAAAAAAGAAAGAAAATAAGAATAACTCGCAAAGCAGTCGGCCGTGTATCAGCAAGACAGACGCGTCTCCAGGTAAGACACACCTGCTGTCAGGTCACTTTACCGGTGTTCAAACGTTTCTAATGTTTTAATGCATTTATATAAATCTCCTCTCTGCAGCTCCTGTAAACTATCATGGCTTGATGAACCAAGGAGCAACGTGTTACCTGAACAGTGTGCTGCAGGTGCTGTTCATGACCAGAGACTTCAGAGAGGCTGTGGAAAGGTTTGTGACAAAGTACAACCTCATTCCACTAGTATAATATTCATTATCATCTCTCATGGACCCATCTGTCTTAATTCTGTTAAGGCCGATGAGTGGAGACCCTGATCCTGAGCATATTGACTGTCAACTGAAAGACCTGTTTGATGACTTGAAGGAACGAGAAACCTACACCTATAAAATCACCAGGAAGCTGGGCATCAACAGAGGTACAGAGGTTTGCACATAGATTACTGAAGTTTATTTGATTGGTTTTTTTTAAGATTGCCATTAACTATTTAGGAGGCTCAATGTTGAAGAACCAAATTAATTCTCAAAAGAAAAAGAAATTAATCTCTTTTTGTGAAAATAATGCAGATCATTATCTTACAGTAACTTATTGTGATTTAATCTATGTTTTGGACACTTAACCTGTTCATATGAATTAGACAAAAAGGTGAAGCTTTTAATAATTCACAGATTGTGTCAATTATTAAAAGGTGTGTGAAGGTGATGTGAAGAAGAAACTTTTTTTCTTCTTCACATGTTTGTTTGTTTTTTGCTATGATAGATAAATTGAACAAAAGATGTTTGATGTTTATGTTCTTCAACTGATTTCTGCTCTTTGCAGTGAATGAACAGCGAGATGCTGTTGAGTACTTTGATAAAATTTTAACTCTGACCAGTGAGGAGGCTTCACAGGTAAAGACCTCATCATCAGTGATAAAGGGAATGTGTATGTTACATGTAAAATAATGTATTATACAGTCTGTAACTTTGTGTTTTCAGATCTTCCACGGAGAGCTGACACACAAGAGAAAATGTTCTACATGTGAGACAGAGATAAGCTCAGACGGGAAATTTTGGCATCTTCCTCTTGAACTGGTGAAGTCCAACAACGAGACCTATCGCGTGGTAAGAGCCTGACAACCTGCAAAACTTCACAGCAGAGAAATACTATTATCACAAAGTGGAAAATATTGTAGAAGCTCATAAGTTGTTTCCCTGTTTCATTGTCATAATCAGTGTTTTCAGCATGTGACCTTACTGCGTGGTGCCACATGGGTCTATTCCTGATACATTACTATTTATATTATACACACATAACGCTACTCTCCTCACTCAGTACCTCAGTGTCAGATACAAGTGATGGGATTGTCTTGTTCAGGTGGATGGCATCGAGGAGTATTTCAGAGAGTTATCTTTCAGTGGAGAAAACCAGATGTACTGCAAACAGTGCGATGACAAATCTGATGCTACAACTGTGAGTAGAGAGAAAACACATGCACTCAAATTTCTTGTGGACAATATTGACTCTTCATGAAGTGAACAACATGTGTTTCATTCAGAAATGTGAACTAAAGGATCCTCCAGAGGTTTTGACGCTGCTGCTGAAGAGGTTTGAGTTTGATTACGGTTACATGAGCTACTTCAAAAACAACTGTGTTGTGGATGTTCCCTTCACCCTGCACATCCCTGAGGTATAAACATTGTTAGAGCCATTTTGTATATTACACATAAGGTGATAAATAATTTAAATTTGTTGGATTTATCCTTTATATACAGTATTTGAGGTTATAAGAGTGCCTATTAGTTAATAACAGCTGCTCTCTTCTTATTGGCTGAGACGTGCGTAACGTGATGTGTGCATAATTTGGTTCAGTTATGATTATGGAGGCGAAGAGAGCACACTAGTTTTTGACCGTGCTAATGATTATTGCCTGAGTTTGGATCGCTACACTGTTTTTTTTATCTTTTTGTTGTAACTTGAAGAAAGGTTTCAATAAACCCTCGTGAGAAAGAAGAACTGTGGAGTTTTTGTGGCCTAAGACACGCGTCAACTACATGCTCGCTCCATAATTTTTTGTGTGTGTTTAAAAAAGAAAAAAGAGACAGAGCCACACTTAGACTTATATTATAATTATAATACTTATTTTTTTACTGTTTTCTATCATATTTAAAGTTAATCTCTAACCCTGATTCCTGTCATTGTTTCTATGTTGATCAGAGTCGTATATATGAGCTTTACGCAGTAGTGGATCACTTTGGTGATCTCAGAAGTGGACATTACACTGCAACAGTAAAGTCCCAGGATGATGAGAGATGGTATGAGTTTGATGATACCACAGTCACATTGGTAAGGACTTGAACTCGTGTGTATGTGTGTGTTGTAGTAGTTAGATTTATTTCTAATGTGATGTTTGGTTATTATTTTTATAAACAGTGTGATCACGAGCCTTTCCAGGCAGATAACCCTAACAAGTAAGTGTCCATCTTTTCTCATTGTATATTTTACTAAATAAATGCGTTTGTCCGTGAAGCTAGTTCAGGCATACAACTAAAGCTTCATCCAGATCAGCTGATCAGTCACATGCTCTGCTCATCGCACAGGGCAGGGTATTTAAACCAGTGGTTCTCAAAGTGGGGTCTGGGGACCCCCAGGGGTCCTTGAGGAGGTTCAAGGCGGTCCCTAACAACTTTTATCAGGAAATATTGCATTTTTTTCCAGACATTTCTCTAAATCTTTCCAAAAATTCATGCCATTGGCCCTAATTGGAACGTACATTGACTAACGTTATTCAGTCTCAGAACAAATATTTATGTATTTCTGGTGTTTGTTTCCAAATTTTTCCCAATGGGGGGTCCATGGCCTAGGGGTCCTTGATGTAAAAAGGTTTAAGAACCACTGATTTACGTAATATAAATTTCTTTTTACGTTTCTCCCACTAGATCCTGCAGCGCTTATCTAATTTTTTACAGGATTAAAGGTAAGAGACGTGTATTTCCATATTTCTGACACATGTATTACAGCTTCAGATTTCTCTGTTAATTGTTTCAATGTATGTATCACTTTCCAGCCCCCGCTGCAGAAACCTCCACTGAAGACATCAGGGGAGATTCTCTGCCTGCTGCTGGTAACAGTGTTGTTGACCAAAGTCGAGATGTTGAAATTAGTAGAAAGAGAAAGATAACCGTTAAAATTGGTACAGAGCATCATGAGAACATGAGTGATGTGGATGATCAAGGTGTTCGTGCTAGAGAACGTGAGATATATGAGAGGAAAATAACTGACGATGGTGATGAGGACGGGGTTGGTGGTATGGGAGACAAGGACGGTCGAAACGGAAGCATGGAAATGTTACGTGATTTTGACAGTTGTATTAACTGATTTGTGATAAACAGACATGTCTGCAAACACGTTTAGCCTCTATACCATGTAGATATATTTATACTGACCAACAATTTAAAAAGTTTGATCTCTCAGTTTGTGTCCAAATCATAATAACACTCTGTAGAGCCTTTTAGAAAAACTGTAGTCAAAAACTCAGTTGTTTGACACATTGTATTCACACTGAGCACATGACAACCTGTACCATACTACTGATTCATATCCTTTGCTTTACATGCATATATTCACTTTACAAACCTGAAAGTTTTTACTGTATTTACTCAGAATATCACCTGTGTTAAAGAATGAATGACATGTTTAACCTGTGTCATTGTGTAGTAATAACTTAACAGTGAGAAAATCCCAAATCTTGGGGGGAATATGTCATTTTTGTCCATTTGTTGGATATTAAACCACTTTCTAAAACAAGTCTGTGTCTTTATTGTTCAGTGTTGTATTGTGATTGACCTATAGAGGGCACTGCAGCTCCTTCTGGACCTGGGGTTGACTCAGGTTCAGTTCTTTGAGACAGATAAATGGAGAGGTGGATTCATATTTAATATTTTAGTCTTAGTGATCCTGTCTCAACATTCAAGAACTGTTTGTCACATGTGTTCACTTGTTTGAGTCTGACATCAAATAGACTTTGTGTGTTTATGGGAAATGAAACTTTATTATATTGTTAATGATTAACTCACAGAGGTCAGCTCCTAGGGAAGAAATTAGAGGGACTACCTAACAACATTATGTGCAGACAGTGAACACAGAACAGATCCTGCAGGTTTTATTGAAGATGTAGGAAGACTAAACACAGCAGAGAAAATACATGCAGTGTTTGTATCTGTAAAGTGTGTGGAGTCTCTGAGTCATATGAGAAGATAAGACATATATGTGCATAGGAAATTTAATCCAATGCTCTGTCATTTATGCCCACAGTCTTTATCATCTGCTCATCACAGAAAACTGCCACTAATTTACATCTTAAAAGGGGTTTTTATGATAAATATGAAAAACATGGTAATAAGAATAACATGATGTAAAACTATGAGCCTCACAATCCATAATATATGAACACAAGACAAACAGGAGTTAAACCAGTCACACGAAGAATCACACTGACTTAACAGGCCTCTTTCAAATAGTTTAGTGACTGGACATGAAGAAGAAACAAAGAGCTGATTTTTACAGCTTAAAGTGAAAGTGTCAACAGTTGTTCATGCTGTTCTACCTGAATGACGCCCATTGAAGACACTCTGCAGCAGAGAGGAAAAGACCACTCAAACAACACACAAGATGCAAAGTTATTGTGCACGGTGTGAGCAGGGAGAAGATGGGGGTGGACCTGTGTGACACAGAGGAGCAGTTTAAGAGCATGACTGTGCTGCAGCTGAAGGAGAAGATGACGACGCAGGTAAACGCACCGACTGAAGTAAAGAGCCACTACAGGCCTCTACAACACTGTTAACATTAACACTATGATCCTGAGCGTATTGACTGTCAACTGTTTGATGACTTAAAGAGTTACACAGCCTACACCTATAAGATCACTAACAGGCTGGGCATTGACAGAGGTACCGAGGTTTACACAATGAACAACATGCAACCATTAAGGCACATTCAAAAATGACTGAACTTTCTGGAAAGTTTTACCAATAGACATGACATAATGTCAATATAGCTAGCATTTCTCTATCATGATGTTTTTTTAAGAGGTTAATTGGTGATTAAGTACAGAATATATGATAATAAAACCAAAAGATAAATTGACCACAAGGCAATAGCAGTTTTATTCTTTATTTGATATTATTCATTTTTAAATGTCCTGAATACTGTTTCCCACTGTTTTCAGTGTATGAACAACAAGATGCTGCTGAGTATTTGGAGAAGATTTTAGCTCTGACCAGTGAGGAGGCTTCACACGTAAAGATGGCATCAGTGTTGAAGGGAATTTGTAACATGTCAAAATTTACACAGGCTTTATTTTTATGTTTTCAGATCTTTCATGGAGAGTTGACACACAAGACAACATGTTCTAAATGTCTCACAGACAAAAACACAAATGGGAAATTTTGGCATCTTTCTCTTGAACTGGGGAGGTCCTAAAGTGAGACCTATCATGTGGTAAATGGGTTGGGTAAATGCCCAAACCTAACCTACACTTCACAGGCATTTGAGTAGCCAGGAGATAGTTGTTAGATTAATTTGACATTCAGAGGTCTTATCAGGAACATTTGTTAAGTATCACAATCTGAGAATGTGTTACAGTGTATTAAGTTGTTGTCAGCAGGTGTCTTCATATAACATGTGTAAGTCAGAGGAGAAAATCCGGAAGCTCAGAAATCCTTTTGGAAAGTTCAATCAGTAAAGCACCAGGACCGTTTTTATGCAGATCATGATGCAGTTATAACTGTCAGATACAAGTGATGGGTTTGTCTTGTTTAGGTGGATGGCATTGAGGAGTATTTCAAAGAGTTATTGTTCACTGAAGAAAACCGGATGTACTGTGATAAGTGTGACGACAAATCGGATGCTACAACTGTGAGTAGAGAGAAAACACATGCACAAATCAACATTTCCTAACAACAGAACTGAGACTTAATGAAATGAATTACAACAACCTGTGTTTCATTCAGAAATATTCACTAGAGGATCCTCCAGATGTTTTGACGCTGCTGCTGAAGAGGTTTGCGATGAACTACTATGACATGAGCTACATCAAAAACAACTGTGTTGTGGATGTTCCCTGCTCCCTACACATCCCTGAGGTATATAAACTCATTTTTTTAAAATAATTTTATTACAGCACCTCAATTTTCTATCCCTGGCCCTGATTTCTGTAATTGTTTATTTGTCGATCAGAGTCACATGTATGAGCTGTACGCAGTAGTGGACCACTGGGGTGATCTGAGAATTGGACATTACACTGCAACAGTAAAGTCCCAGGATGATGAGAGATGGTATGAGTTTGATGATACCAGAGTCAGATTGGTAAGAACATGAGCTGCAGTGTTGTTGGCTCCAGAGCCACTTTGATATAGTTATATATGATGATGGGAAGCACAGACTCATCATCTTGTGTTTAATTATTCTTTTCATCCATTCTTTAACAGCTTGAACCACAGATGTTCAAGAGAAGTGACATTGAGAGGTAGGTTTAACACAATAAAACCCGCCATCAATAAAACACCAAAATAAAAGCGAAATGGCTCCTATATTTCACCCAAAATCAATAATTCACCAGTTTTCTACTCACCGTCATGCCAAGGAAGCGTTCAGAGAACTTTCAGAGTTATCAAAACCCTTTGTAGTTCCAGGGGGGGTCCGGCTGGCAACGGATTTTCATATAATGGCGGCGGATAGAGTTCATTTTTGAATGGTCCAAAACACACACTATGAAACATCCAGATACCTCCATACTGCTTGTCTGTACTGACCCAAGTGTCCTGAAGCCGTCACATGAAAAAGTTGTTAGAAAAGTTGTTCAGAAAAAAAAAATTGATCTCTGTTTTTGGCTCTGTTGATGTTTGTGCCCATGTGTGAGATCTGCTGCAAGATGTTCGTTTATCGTAAACCATTAGATGTATGATATAAACACGAAAGAACATCTTGTAGCAAATTTCATGCATGTTGCGCCATTATATGAAAATCCGTGGCCAGCCGGACCCCCACTGGGACTTAAAAAGTGTTTTGAAAACTTCTCCAAACCTGTCCTTGGCATGACGGTGAGTGGATGATTGGTGAATTATCAATTTTGGGTGAAGTATCCCTTTAAGCATGTTATAATGCCATGTTGTATCCACAACCACAGGAATTTGTTGAAAACTCCCATTTACTCCACTATTGTAAAAAAAAAAAAAAAAAAAAAAGTATTAATATAAATAAATAAATCTGACACTATCTCTTCATGTGTCTCCACCAGATCCCACACTGCTTATCTTCTCTTCTACAGGAAGAAGAAAAGTAAGTTAAACACAGTGTGAATAATTGCATCATAGTGTTTTGTATTTTTGCTTGAACTCATTTGAATTCTACTTTGTAGCCACCGCTGCAGATACTTGTGCTCATGACACCATGGGCGTGTCCACTAGTGGTTTCCTGCCTGCTGCAAGAGTCAGGGACGACCAGAGTCAAGATGCTGAGACAGGAAGAGAGACAGAGGAGGAGAAAAGAGAAGTTGGTGAAGACGCTGCAGAGCTGGTTTCTATTGATAGAAGTTTAAAACCAGAAATTAGCGACATGATCAGTGTTGAGTCTAGAGAACAGCAGCTGTCTCCTGAACACATCTGTCCTGTAGAGCATCAGGACGATGGAGATGGAGTCGGGCAGAGAGGACAACACCGTGATCAGGGGAGGAATGAGGAAAGCAGGGAGTTGAACAATCAAGATGCTCACACTAATAAACTAGAGCCGACTGGAGCAGATCAACTAACACCAGCAACAACAAAGCTCTGGTCCAAATATGACCTCTTCCTTGAAGGGCTTCAGAGCAGTGGAAGTGCTGCTGATCACAAACACAACATGCCAGAGGGTGATGGTGGGTTTAAACAGGGAGGCAGCGACATGTTGTATAAAGGTTGTGAACAACAGAGAGAGGAGAGTAGGGATGTGAAGGGAGACAAAGAGCAGAATAAAGCAGATGATGATCCTGCACAAAGAATAGGAGCATTTACAACCAATTCTCAGTCACAAGAATCAGCTGTATTAAAAGAAGTTGTAATAGAGGGTAAAGATGGGCGGAGAATATGTGGGAGGATAATTGAGGAAGAATTTGAAGAAACTCCTAATGGTTTTCTAAGATGCAGTGAGAGAATAACCATAGCGATTCTAACCGTGGAAACCTCCACAGAAGTGAGTGGCAGGAGTCAGACAGGTGATGGAGGGAGTAGTGACTGTTCACAGCTGAATGATTCACCTGGACCAGAGCAGCAGACTCACAGAGACACAACAGTCTCTCTCAATGCAGAAGAGACAAACTGTACAAGTCATTTAAGTACCAGAGAAACACAAAAGGTGGCCCAAATGCAAACTGCTGAAATAAAATATGCAAAGAAAAAAACACGGAAGAAGAAGAAGAAGAGAGGATGGAGACACACCACCGCCCCACTGAGGAAACTCCAGAAACAGAACAAGACAACTTATCATAAAAGCCAGAGAAATGCAGAATAAACTTCAGAGTTGTAGAGTAGTGGGACTATACTGGTGTATTTCCCCTCTGGTCCTGTAAGTGAATGTCTTTTGAGTTCTTCTTTTGAAAGTTAAAGCATTAATGAGAAACTTTTATTGATCAGTAATTGATGGTTTATTTTAATGTTGCTTCACATTTAGTATTTATAGCCTACAGTTGAAGATGGTTTACCTCAGTATCACATTTTATTTTTTTGGATAGTTACACTTAGCATTATTCACAGATATGATGGCACTGAGTGTATACTGTAATATGTTTTCAGACTAAAAATGTGTTTGAATATTTGCAGAGATTTATTATTTAAATGTTGGTCATGTAGCATTTGGGTTTTCTGCTGTGTTATAGCATGTTGAAATTACCTTTGTCTCACTGGACAGATTTGAATGGTGATATAAATGAGTAAAAGTATGGAATAAACTGATATCAATAAAGCCTTTATTTGTTTTTGTTTTTTTTGTATAAGGTCATAGGTCATGATGGCAAAACTAAAATTGTTATATAATTGCTTTCTAGCAGCTCGTGGTTTATTTTGCAGCCTGATCAGTGCGATGATATTCAATTTTCCTATAAGTCATGTGACCCTGAACGCAGCATACCA